>NC_056746.1:1358805952-1358965952 GCF_019279795.1 Protopterus annectens
TATGATTGACTTTTCGAGAATAGTAGGAATTGGATTAAAAAAATCAATGAAAGACATCAGACTTGACTTTAAAGAAAAAAAGTATAAATAGTAGAAATGTTTAGACTTCCACTAGCATTATATTGTTTTCAAGCTCTGCCTTTTTCAAAAACAGAAAAATGTGTTGAAAAGTTTCACTTAAGGACAAGACAAACTAAGAGTGGTTTGGGAAGTATTAACACGTGGAAAAGACAAGAGGGTTAGGAGTTCGTGACTTATTAAAATAATGGGGATCTTCTCAGTTAAAAACAATAGTGAACTAGCAATACAACTCAGAATCAGTCAGATGGAAATGATATTTAAACAATTAGTAGTATTACAAAATAGGGATCCGGAGACAGTCTGATACTTAAACATTTAGTACTATTACAAAATAGGGATCCGGAGACAGTCTGATACTTAAACATTTAGTACTATTGCAAAATAGGGATCCGGAGACAGTCTGATACTTAAACATTTAGTAGTATTACAAAATAGGGATCCGGAGACAGTCTGATACTTAAACATTTAGTAGTATTACAAAATAGGGATCCGGAGACAGTCTGATACTTAAACATTTAGTACTATTACAAAATAGGGATCCAGAGACAGTCTGATACTTAAACATTTAGTAGTATTACAAAATAGGGATCCGGAGACAGTCTGATACTTAAACATTTAGTACTATTACAAAATAGGGATCCGGAGACAGTCTGATACTTAAACATTTAGTACTATTACAAAATAGGGATCCGGAGACAGTCTGATACTTAAACATTTAGTAGTATTACAAAATAGGGATCCGGAGACAGTCTGATACTTAAACATTTAGTACTATTACAAAATAGGGATCCGGAGACAGTCTGATACTTAAACATTTAGTAGTATTACAAAATAGGGATCCGGAGACAGTCTGATACTTAAACATTTAGTACTATTACAAAATAGGGATCCGGAGACAGTCTGATACTTAAACATTTAGTAGTATTACAAAATAGGGATCCGGAGACAGTCTGATACTTAAACATTTAGTACTATTACAAAATAGGGATCCGGAGACAGTCTGATACTTAAACATTTAGTACTATTGCAAAATAGGGATCCGGAGACAGTCTGATACTTAAACATTTAGTAGTATTACAAAATAGGGATCCGGAGACAGTCTGATACTTAAACATTTAGTAGTATTACAAAATAGGGATCCGAGACAGTCTGATACTTAAACATTTAGTACTATTACAAAATAGGGATCCAGAGACAGTCTGATACTTAAACATTTAGTAGTATTACAAAATAGGGATCCGGAGACAGTCTGATACTTAAACATTTAGTACTATTACAAAATAGGGATCCGGAGACAGTCTGATACTTAAACATTTAGTACTATTACAAAATAGGGATCCGGAGACAGTCTGATACTTAAACATTTAGTAGTATTACAAAATAGGGATCCGGAGACAGTCTGATACTTAAACATTTAGTACTATTACAAAATAGGGATCCGGAGACAGTCTGATACTTAAACATTTAGTAGTATTACAAAATAGGGATCCGGAGACAGTCTGATACTTAAACATTTAGTACTATTACAAAATCGGGATCCGGAGACAGTCTGATACTTAAACATTTAGTAGTATTACAAAATAGGGATCCGGAGACAGTCATTTGTGAAGAAATACAAGGAGATGAATCAACTTTACTAGGAAATATAATAAAGGCTTTAGGATAGTTATCAAAGAGAAGAGGTGTGCAGGGTCTGCAAAACTCTTAGCTATAGCTAAAACAAAAAGAGTAGGGATTGAGTTGATTACATAGATAAGAAGACGGGTGAAAGTAACAAGTTAGAAGAAGCAAATATTTTTTATAAGATGGGAAAATTGCAGAAGACTGAACAACCTGGAATGAGTGATTATAACATCAGGAGGGAGCAAATGTCCTTTCCAGAGATGCCATCGTGGGTAGCAATGATACAGGAAGTGAAGGGTGCATCATGGGTAGCAATGACACAAGAAGTGAAGGGCGCATGCATGACTGAGCAAGGGCTGAGTTCTGTTTGGCAATATAGTAAATGAGAAACCTGACAGAACCAAGACTGAGAAAGAATATGAAAAGCTGTCGAACCTCCAAGTCAGAAAGAGCAAAGGAGGGATATTTATAAAAATGTGAGAGGAATTAAAATTAGAAGTTTCAAATTTTTGCCTGGAAGTGTTTATACAAATATTTTTATACACCAGCTAGACTGGTGAAAATATATCCAGGATGACTGAATATGTGCTAAAGTCACTACTCGGGAGATAATGGGGGGTGGATGCATATATACTGGTCATGGCCTCACCTGAAGAAGTCCAATCATTGTCAAAACAAATTTAGCCTGGGATAAACCAGTACACCCCTGAAAACGTATTTTTAACGACACTCCCACCAGCAGTAAAACGCAGGGAAGAGAATGGTATATTAGCCGCAAAAATGAGAGTACAGCACAAATCAATAACCAGAAGATGGAAAATAACATTCCAGCGAGGGAAGATTTAGTGGGGCTTATTCATAAAATAAAAAGCAGTGACAGTAGGGTAATAGATAATGAAAGAATATATAGATATAATCAGAAATGGGCAAGGTGGATGGACATCAGAAAAAGGGAAGAAGAACATCGGGACATAAGAATGACCAGACAGGCAGCTATGAAACAACAGGTTTATAGGAAGAGACCTAGGCAAACTGATATTGTACTGATGGGGTTTGTTACAAACATTTGTATTTGTTTATTTTCTCTTTTCCACTTTGCATCCTTTTAAAGGATATACTTTGGGTAATAATATGAAAAACAGAAACAGTGTTACCCAATATATAAGTATCATAAGTGTTAAAATGAATCTGTTCACATTTTAGTAATAATTCTACACTGGCATTGTATTTTATGGTACTTTTAAATCTACTAAAACGTTGTGGTGATAGAGGGTTGTTGCTGGTGGATAAGGGTAGCTGACTCCTTCACTGTTGCTGTTAATTGCAGAGTGGTGTTTTACTTTTGTTTTAATTTCAAGGAAGGAAATTCCTGTTAGTGCTGATGGGGAGGGCTGATGGGGGGCATGTTGTTAGTGAGTTTATTTATCCAGCACAACAGTGAATGGCAGTGAGGTGAGGTGGTTCCATCATCACTCCAATACAAAGATCTGTTTTTGTGTCTTTGTGTGTTAAGCATGTTGACCAAGGTGGGCAGGTAAGTAGCACTTTAGGTTTCACGCCCATTAACTGTTCATTGTTATTATTATTGTTCGGTTTATTGTTTCGCTAATCACTCATATCAGAAACGTTCCTGTTATGGAAGATATCCCTTTACTTTACTTCCACTTTCTTTATTTTGTTTTGCTCAGTTGCCTAAAGTCATTGTAATTTTTCTTATCTGATTTTTGTACAGTTTCCACATGTATTATGTATTTATTTATTTATTTATTTATTTTACATTTGTTGACTGTGATAGTCCGACTGGATATATGTCCATTTTCAATGGTGGCCCGGGGAGAAAAGCTCCAGATAACACAGACAAAACATAACATATATGAGTCAAACATACTTACAAAGCCCTCTAGTAGGTACTCACAATATACACAGTGTGTAATAATGTACAAAAACAACAGGCTGCAGCAAGCTATTATGAGCAAGAGATGCGTATAATATTAATTTAAATAAGGCATCAAATAAGTAGTGATTAATCAGGGTTAGTACAGGGACACAGCCAGTGCTCTTTAAAATACTGTTTGATGTAATTTTTGAAAAGACTTAAAGAAGGTTTGAGAGTAAGGTTAGATAGGAGAGAATTACCAATGACGCTGGCAAACTGCCAGGGAGGCACTGGCTGAGTTAATGGCTTTGTGGGTTCGGGCCAACAGTTTATTGCATGATCGTGGTTGTCTTGAATTACTGTATGGCTTTATGATATGTTCGAGTCCCACAGTATTTTCGGGGTGATACAGAATTTTGTGTGTGCTACTATAAGCTGATTGAACAGAAGTCGGCTAGGCAGTTCTAGCCACCCGAGAGGACTGAGGTTTTGACAGTGATGTGCCCTGTATGTTGAGCCGATGGCAAATCTAGCGATATGGTTGTAACAGTGAGGGAGCTCACTACATTCAAACAGTGAGGGAGCTCACTATGTTCAAACAGTGAGAGAGCTCACTACATTCAAACAGTGAGGGAGCTCACTACGTTCAAACAGTGAGGGAGCTCACTACGTTCAAACAGTGAGGGAGCTCACTACATTCAAACAGTGAGGGAGCTCACTACGTTCAAACAGTGAGGGAGCTCACTACGTTCAAACAGTGAGGGAGCTCACTACGTTCAAACAGTGAGGGAGCTCACTACGTTCAAACAGTGAGGGAGCTCACTACGTTCAAACAGTGAGGGAGCTCACTACATTCAGTTTGGAGAGTATGGGGGAGGCATATAGAAGGGTAGAGAGTAGGTGTGAGCGGGCGATTCCAGTCCTAGCTAATGGCGTTAGAAAAGGTTTGCTTCTATATAATGAGCCAAGCTTCTTATTAATGTTTTTTATAGTTTTATTGATATGCAGATCAAATTTGTCCACTATTACTCCTAAAACCTTAGTATGGTCATCTGGAGAGATGGAGGTACCGTTGTTGGATGTTATGGAGAAGGAAAATGGGGGGGTCTACTGGTGGGGGTAAAGAGGAGCAGTTTAGTTTTGTTGGGATTTAACCACAGACAGTGATTACAGAGCCAATTTTCAACTGTGTTAAATGTGTTTTGTGTTAAGATTTGCAGGTCTAAAGGGGAGGAGGCCGTACAGATCAGGGTAGAATCGTCTGCATATTGAATGCAGGTTGCATCAGGGATGGCAGTATGAAGATTGTTAATGGAGATAGAAAAGAGTAGAGGACCTAGAATAGAGCCCTGAGGGACACCAAGGGTGAGGACCTAGAATAGAGCCCAGAGGGACACTAAGGGTGAGGACCTAGAATAGAGCCTTTAGGGACACCAAGGGTGAGGACCTAGAACAGAGCCCTGAGGGACACCAAGGGTGAGGACCTAGAATAGAGTCCTGAGGGACACCAAGGGTGAGGATCTAGAATAGAGCCCTGAGAGACACCAAGGGTGAGGATCTAGAATAGAGCCCTGAGAGACACCAAGGGTGAGGACCTAGAATAGAGCCCTGAGGAACACCAAAGGTGAGGACCTAGAAGAGAGCCCTGAGGGACACCAAGGGTGAGGACCTAGAATAGAGCCCTGAGGGACACCAAGGGTGAGGACCTAGAATAGAGCCATGAGGGACACCAATGGTGAGGACCTAGAATAGAGCCCTGAGGGACACCAAGGGTGAGGACCTAGAATAGAGCCCTGAGGGACACCAAGGGTGAGGACCTAGAATAGAGCCCTGAGGAACACCAAGGGTGAGGACCTAGAATAGAACTCTGAGGAACACCAAGGGTGAGGACCTAGAATAGAGCCCTGAGGGACACCAAGGGTGAGAGGCAGCAAGGTGGACAGTATGCCCTGCCATAATACAGCCTGATGTCTGCCATTCAGATAGGATAGGAACTGCTGAATAGCATGGTTATCTAGGGAGATGGATTTTAGGGAATGGATGAGTAATTTGTGGTTGACCATATCAAAGGCCTTCGATAGGTCTAAAAATATGGCTGAAGATAGCCTGTTGTTGTTCCTATTTTGGAATATGGTATTTGGAAAAGAAAGGAGGGTAGAGGTGGTGCTGTGATGTGGCCTAAAGCCAGGATGAGAGCTGGCAAGCAGACCGTTCTGAATGAGATATTCCATAAGTTGCTTATGAATGCACTTCTTCATTAATTTGGCTCGTGGTGAGAGAATGGCAATGTGTCTGTAGTTGGACAATTCTGTTGAACTTCCACCTTTGTGGAGTGGGATAACATGGGATATTTTCCAGATTGAGGGGGTAGTTCCATCAGTTAGTGTTCTATTGATTAGGATAGAGATGGGGAATGCTATGGCATCGGCAGCTTTTTGTAGGTACTCTGCACGAAGGAGGTCAGCAGAAAGGGTGATTGGTTTTAGTTTTTTGATAAGGGATCAAATAAAAGTGGTAGAGACAGGTTGGAAGTTAAAGAGGGGGATGAGAAGTGGGTGTGTTAGTGGTAGAGTTAGAGTGGGTGGGAGTAAGTTGGTTAGCTAAGGACTGAATAGTTTCAGTGAAAAAGTTATTAAAGGCAGTGGCAACAGTTTCAGGGGAATATATGGGTGTAGTTTGATGGGGTTGGGGTAGTAGATTGTCCTGGATGAAGTCAGTTAATACCTGCCCAAAACATTTGGGGATTGTTTTGGTGTTTAAACTGGAGGTTTGGGTAGTAGTTTTTTTTGTCTAGCAAAATATGTTTTTTGTATCATTTCTAAGTTGTCTATATCTCACTTGGTCGAGGGGGGCTTTAGGTGTTCGCCATTTGGTCCAGGCTATATTTCTTAGTTTGATTTTTATCTTAGTTTCCTTTGTGAGCCATGGAGCAGTATTATATTTAGTTTTTATAGTATGTGCAGGAGCTTGGGAGTCAAGGATGCTCAGGAATTTTTTGTTAAAGAAAGTTATGGCTTCATCTAGTGGTAGATTTTTTTAGGATTGAACAGTTGATCGATTTAAGTTTGTTTACGAAGTTACTAGAATTGTAATTTTTATTATTCTGATTGTTTTGTACGTAGTCTTGTGGTGGGTTTCTGCCTTATGCTTAATAATATAAGTTAGTGAATGATCACTTAGGTCATTGGAGAGAGTCCCAGCTGTATACAAGCTTGGGTGGCTATTGATAAGTACTCAATCTAAGATACTTTCTCTTTTGGTGGGTTTACTAATCCTAGTGGGAGAGGTTATTATTTGTGTGAACCCAAACAGATATATATGGGTGACAGGGGATTCAGCTGAGCAGGTGCACCAGTCGGTGTTAAAGTCACCAAGAACAATGGTTTCTTGGGGGTAGGTAGTGGATAACCATTGGAAGATGTCTTCCATAGTGCTTATTTTATTGCCTGGGGGAATGTAGACACAGACAATATTTATACTCTTATTATTGTTAATTTGCAGTTTGGTAATGAGGATTTCTGGGTTATTAAATGGGGGCGGTTGAACTGGATCTCTAGTAACACTTAATGCATTTTTGTAAATAACTGCTATCCCACCTCCCTTTTCAGCTGTTCAGTATAATTGTATAACATAATCAGTATGTTGTAGCCCGGGGGTAATAGCTGTTCGGTCTAATCGGTGTACGTTGTAGCCCAGCGATAATAGCTGTTCGGTCTAATCGGTGTATGTTATAGCCTGGGAGTAATAGTTGTTCAGTCTAATCAGTGTATGTTGTAGCCCAGGGGTAATAGCTGTTCGGTCTAATTGGTGTATGTTGTAGCCCAGGGGTAATACCTCATTATCGGCAGTAGTAGGTTTAAGCCAGGTTTCTATAAGACACATTATGTCTGGGGAATAAACTGCTAAGAGGGCATGCAGGTTAGGGATTTTATTATTTATACTTCGAATGTTCAAGTGAAATGTCAGGAGAGTGTTTGCAGGACTGTTAAGGGGTAGTTTATTGATGGGGGTGGTAGTGTAGGCACTATTGTCACGAGGTGGAGACAGGCCAGGGTTGGGATGGATGTCCCCGTCTATAACAAGGTTATATTGAAATCTGATTATGAGCTTTAGAAACTTATGAATAAGTCTTAGATAGTACTTGTCCCTTGGATTAGATTTTAAGATTTTAATTGGGTGATAAGGTAAAGGGGATGAGGGTTTGGATGTGTGGGGGATAGTTAGGTGAGCTAATTTGTAAGAGAAGTCTGGGGTGGTAGTTTGACATTTTGGATAGTGGTATTCGTGGTGGTACTGGTTTTCATAGGCGGTGAGGAGATAAAGGATGAGCATCAGGCGGAGTACAGAAAATACTAGCGTTATTGTTGATGCTAGCATAGCAAGGGGCCTGGCCATTATAGGGCACAGTTTTCAACCAGAATTTGTCAGGAAAGGAAGGAGAAATGTTGGGTTGTAGAGAGGGACGGGCACTTGGTGATGTGTGAGATGCTGGTTGGGAGGCAAAAGCAGGGGGAGTGGCTAGGATAGTATAAATTTAACAGTACTGGGGGCGGTGAGAATTAGGGTGCAGGGCAGAGCAAGCTCGAGCGCAGCAAGCGGAGCGGGTCTGAACCAGACCACAAGATTTATACAGCAATTAAGTAAAATATAAGTTTATAATGGGGATGTAAGTTATTTGCCTTACATTTTAAAGATGGCTCTCAGAGGAATGGGTAATGGTACAGCCTCCTATGAGAATGGCTTGGGGGAGGGGGGCAGCAATTATCAGTGTGAGATTGGGTGGTTAGAACTGGTTGCAGAGTAACCCCAGCAGGAGGGAGTCCAAAATGAAAAGAAAAAAAAAAAACAATCAGGAGCCAGGAAATGTAAGTAAGACAATACACTATGTTAGATCTTTTCAGCTTACTGAAACCAAATGTTGCTAGCAAGCTCTTTAAGGATGAGTAGAGTTAAGGGAATTGGGACTGAACTAAAGGTTTGTTTTGGAATAGTTTTAACCTTAGACTCTGGAGCTCATGTGTTTGCATACAGAGGGAATAAAGAACTTGTACAATTAGTAGAGTATGTTCGTACCTAGTGGCCGACTTCATTAAAGCTCTCCAAGTTGGAGGCTGAATGGAACTCAATGCAGCTGGGCTCACCTCACAATGATAGTCACAAAGTAAGAGAAAATTGTTAAAAACAATTTAGTGACATTCACCTAATAATTAATTCTACTGGAAGGCTATTATCCTTGCAGCTTTTCTTCCCGGTGTCTCCTGGAAAAGGGCAACTTATTCCAAATGGACAATCCCAATAAACAAAAGTAAATTAATAAATAAATACATTGTCTGTTAATAGAAATAGATATATTATTGTCAACTTGACTTATACTCAGAACTAGAAAGTTAATAGTTGATATTAAGTCATCAAATTTAAGTTTTAAATAATTAGGACTATTGTTGATAGAATTCATAAATAAATCCAGACTTCTTTTATCACCACTCTATATAAACAAATGTCATTTCCAAAGCATTTATTGAACAAGATGTCCCTAAAATAATAGCCTCTTCATAAGATATATACCTCTCTTCCACACAGATATTGTGACACTCGCTTAGGTGCTAGTGACAGGTATGCCCATTGCTATACCTGCAGTCTTATGGTAAGTAACATTATCAAAAACTAATAAATTATTATTAAGAACAAAGTCTAATTTGAAATGTTATAGCTGAATGTTTACTGTACATAAACAAAAATTATCTAAAAGCCTTGATTTCTATTTCATTTGATATACCTGTAAGTAATGATTCAGTATCGATGGTGACTAATAGCACCCTTTCTTTATAGTAAGTGCTATGCCATTCATGAAATAGATGCAAATAGTTTATGACTTCTCTAACATAGCTTTTTGCCTGAATTAAAATGGTTTCAGAAAACGCTCTAAACAATGACAGATGGATTCCGTGTCACACCCTGCACTACGGACTACTGGTCTCATTGGGGTTTGTTTAGATTTTTATGAATTTTCAGATCATAGATAAAAGGAATACAGGGAAATGCAACATAAAGAACACCAAAAAACATATGGTGTTAATACATTAGATGACTGTAAATCGTAATGTACATATTTACATAATGGGCAATCATTTTCAACATGTATTTTAGTAATCTGCTTAAAAGTAGTAATGTCTGAAAGGAACTGCATCATGGATTCCATATAGTTAGTCTGCTCTACAGTACAGCAGTACCTCTCTTGTCTAGTGGTTTAAGCATATTGTTATTATTATTTTTCAGTTGTTGTAGTGCTTAGGTTCATTTAACTGTTACATAAAAAGTCTCTAAATAGTTCATGCATCTGTTGCTCACACGATGCATAAAATGCTACCACTAAACAGTGCCTTACTGGTGTAAATGGCCTTTGTCATTTTTGGGACGTTTTGCATAGTTCTTATTTGATGCCAGTTAATTTACTTCAAATTCAAATATCTAAAAAAATGATATCAGTTATAACAAAACATCTAATAAACCTCTGTCTTGTGACAGTAAAGTCACACCTTTGTTAAGCATGTTCACTTCATCCTCCAGTAATTCATAGCTTGAAATATAACAGCTAAAGTGGATGACAGCATCTCTCCCCTCATCTTGCTGTGTGGTATGAGAACTAAACTGCCCCAGCCTTTTCCCCCTCCTTTTTCTCTTACTGGCGGTTGGCCCTTGATATATTGATCTTCTCTAGTAATAGTAACTGTAGTCGCTGTACAAATAAGAGAAAATACTCAAGGTGTTAAATATTGGAAACAGCAGAAGATTCCATCAGTACCTACAAAGTACGTTGAGCTTGAGACATTCATTTCAGTTGTTGGCTTCGATGTACTTCACACTACAGTCATGTGTGATCTATCGTATCTACTATTGCTTCTCTTATTGCTCCTCTTACTCCCTCTGTAGTCAGATAGATTGATTTCTGTTACCCCAGTTCTTTGTTAGAACAAATTAATACATTCCCTTTGTCATTCTCCCCCTAACAGCTATTTTACTGATCCCCATTTCTGCCACTTTTCCAAATCATTTCTTACCTTGTTTCACACCTCTCAACTATCCAGATTTTCACAAAATGTCCAGATTTTTGCCTCATATTTTTGATCTATTCCTCCTAAAATTTGTTGTTTTCTGGCAAATTACTGGGATGATCTGAGGATTGAAGTCACTAAATAATAATATATATATATGATTTTCAGACTTCATATCCCTCAAAAATGTGTATTAACACAAAATCATATCCCAAAAACAAAATGTAAAGTAAACCGGTACCACAACACTCGATACTTAAACAGCAGGAAATTTATTAAAGCTTGCTAGTACTAGACTTTCACCAATACAGGGCTTCAAATATCTCAAACTTACTGCAGAGATCTGTGCATTTTGTCCCTTCTCTGAACTGCACATGTTGTATTCTGTTTATTTTTTCGCAGAGCTGCATTCATCTCAGTGCCCATTACCTCAACCAGAACAATTAAGACTAGGTAAAAGATAATCGTGTTCTTTATTTGGGGTCCTTGCTTGCTGTGTGAGTTCAACTTCTATAACATCTTAAACTATTTTCCTTTGCATCCTTACTGTAGATGCAGTCAGTTTGCATTTCTTGGCTTGAAGATTGTCATCTCATGCATTCTGACTATTTCTTCTGAGTCTGTCGTCTTGCCATTTCCTGCATGCAGTGCTCTGTGTGTACCATAACCACTACCAGGAATCTCAGCCTTCATGGGCATTTCGTACATATCCCTTCTTCACTGTCTTCTTCCTCTTCCACAGTGGATTTACCCCCATACCCCCATCCGGAATGTACATTCTCACACCTCCTTGGCTCGGACTGTCCATTCTGTATTCCATGAATCCAGGGACCCTCACATCCAAATCTGTATTGAGAATTCTATTATAACTCAAGTGTCAATGCATGCTACTCATCACATGCAAATAATTCATTATTTTTTCTTAAGTTTCTGATAATTTCTTTTCATGCATACCATTCTGCTATTAGAATTAATAACAATCATGAAGAAATGAAAATGTGGTGACAGTATCACAGTATCTCAAGGTACGGTGAAAAGCAAGACCAAAAAAACAAGGATACGCTCAGTGTTATCTGCAGTAGTTCCTACAAAGCAAGACGTGCGCGTTAGTATATAGCAAGATGGTCACTGTCAAATAACTCAGGTTATGGCATGTTTAACATGAGTTACAATACATGTTCTACAACATTTAGCATAGCATACTACTTTTGTTTAGTCATATTTTAATAGCTTGCTTTAACACTTCCATGACAGAAATGATTGCATTAAACAGTCGGTAGAAGTGTATGTTTCTTAAAAATAATAGTCAATTTGCTTGTAGAGAAGGACTGGAAACAGTAAGCCTTCTACTATCACACTTCATTAACAATGCAATCAAGTGCCCATAGCAATATTTTCAAGAGTGACTCAGAATAGCTGCAAAAATGTTAGATGTAGTGATCTATTTCACTGTCATTGTTCACTAGTCCGTACATGTTTACTAGGCTAACAACCACAAGGGCCTTTTTAAGCCTAGCCATGCATCCCTAATCTGTGACAAGTTCTGGTACCCTTGATAAGTCAAAGCAGGGGCTTGGCAGATGAAACATTTACAAACAGGTGCCTGGGAGAGGAACCGTTTATAGGCTGCCTGTGTCCATTAGAGACATAGCTGCCAAACCGGGGATTAAACAGTTCCAAGGCTTCTTGGTGTTGTATATTATTCTGGTTATCTGTAGTCAAGTAATAAGAAAACCTGTAGCAGGATTGTGTACATGAAATGAAAATACATGAAAAAACCTGTCCAAAAGCTGTTACTTGGAATTCATTGACAGTTGTGTATAAACAGTTCCAGGCATAAGATATCTTCATCAAAAGTATTTCACTCCTATTTATGTATACACAATTCAAACGTTTGATTGTAACAGTGTTCCTTAGCTTTCTTATGCCAAGACCTTCATCTGGTAATAGATTTGTTCATGTGAAATGTTCATTTGAAATATTTTACATAAAGAAACATTAGGAATATGAACCTTGCTTTCTTTCAGTACACCCAACAATACATTAATGTGTCTGCTTTTCTTCATATGTTTGATCACAGGTGTTTACACTTTTCTGAATTCTACATTTCTTTTGGGGGATCTTACCCAGCCTTTTTCCTGCCCATAGCATCACGTATTCATCCAATCCACGTAATGTTCTGATTTTACCCTCTCAGCGTCCATCCTCTAGCTCAGACCCCCCTCATACATGAAGAGCACCCATTACCTTCAGCTGCTGTGACTGGAAACAACTGCAGGAGCCACCAAGACTCAGCTTTAGATGTGCTGTGTCTGTACTGGACTTCAAGCAGAACTTACAGTAACGTGATCCATGTCAAGCCATCACAAGTCTATAATGGTGAATGGCTGGTATTAGCTTGATATATGACTAGTGCACAGGACTCCAGTACGCATGTGTGTGTGTGTGTGTGTGTGTGTGTGTGTGTGTGTGTGTGTGTGTGTGTGCGTGCGTGTGCGTGCGTGCGTGCGTGTGTGTGTGTGTGTGTGTGTGTGTGTGTGTGTAGGAAAGAGTGTTGAAGAGTAACTGTGCAGTTGTAAGCTGTTACAGCCAATAGTTTAACAACTAAACTGAAGTATGACAACTAAAGCCCATTTTGTTAATTAAAAAGTGCTCTTCAGATTAAGAACACTATCATACTGTAGTTCTGTTTCCTTTATTATTTTATTTCAAAATGTGTAATGAGATACCCTAAAAACTAACTTCAGATATAAGGTCTTGTTTGGCCTTGACATGGGTACCTAGTTTTACACAGTGTGATGTGTCATTCCATTTCATCACGTGTTTTATGCAGCAGTTTATTTTTACTGCTGTCTACACGCATGATCTGCTGTCTACATATATGACCCTCAGTGTAATTATTCATTTGCTTGCCCTACTTATATGCAGTCTTGGCAGTGCCTGATAAGGTTATGGAGATGCCTTCCTCCCCAATCTCTACCTCTGTCCCCGAGCCACATTAGCTGTTTCAACTGTCAGATTATGCATGCTCACTTACCTTGTCTGGAATACATCCTTCCAATGTTTAAGTGCTTTGAATAGGACATGTTATATGTTGAGGTCCTTGTGATATGAAACGAGTTGATTTACGAATAGTGCACCACCTGTTGCAGCAGCACCTCCTTTACAACGTGCACTTCCCATTTTACTCCATGTTGCCACAACTCCAAAATAGCCATGCTTTTTGACCTCCTCTAGACATGCTGCTTGTCTCCTTGCCCTTGACGCTGCTTTTACCAGTCATAGTTGTATTCCCCTGCAAGTAATCTCTGCCCTTCCATAGCAGTACACCTTCCACTTATCAGTGCTTATGTGGCTCAGATTATTTGTAGTCTCCTCTTGTAAGTTTTAGGGAAATGTATCCTGTCCTGGTAGTTCCCAGTCCCCTTTCCTCGACTGCTGCTCTCCATTGACTTGTTTGAGTCTCAATAACATATTTATTTGCTTTAAAGTCATTCTGTTTTCTCTCACAGAATAAATGAAACATTTATTCCTCTCACTGGTAGTATAATTTTGGACTACCTGTGACTATATTCTAGTTACTTATACCATCAAAGTTTCCTCGGTGCAGTGCTGCGTCTGTTCTACGTTTTTTCCCTCTTAACTGTCCAGGTTTTTGTAGAATGTCCATTATTTTGATTCATATCTTTGGATTGTTTCTTACACTTTGTGGTTTTCTGGCAAATCATTGAGGATTAAAGTCAATAAGCAATGACTGATATTTGGTTTTCAGATTTGTATATCCCTCAGAAAATGCATGCTAATGCAAAACCTGTTAATCTATTAACTTTGTAAATTTGTAAGGTGGATATTTAAAACATGTCCCTCTTTTTTCGGTCTTTGTTCCCCATTATTTTTGGCTTTGTCTAGATTCCCTGCACTAAGAAGTCGAGAGGTACTGCATAGAGGTGGAAGGTATAACTGTGTTTGGATGTTTTGTAGCTGGTAAACTTTCAGAAAGGTGGGGTCATAAATCTGTACTATAAATGAAGTCATTGTCCTGGAGTCAGATGTATGAATTAGGAGTCAAATCATGCTTCTTTCATCTCCTTAGCAAAATGCAAAAATAGCTCAGGTAAATGGTAATTATAAGGTAGCAGCAACATCTGTAAGTGGCTGCTGATGGGATAGTGACAGAGACACTGCTGTCCAACACGTTCGAATTCACAAAATATAAATTATTATGAAAAGCATTTTTGTTTAAGTGCAACCCTAGTACAATAATTATTTGTAGTTCACAAGTGAATCACAATATAGATAAGCAATAACAAAGGGATGATGGATAACTCAGGAAGATGTAAGAGAGTTATGCCTCCCTGTACTACACTCATAGTTATAATGGCATTGTGCTCCACTAGAAAGGCACAGATTCACAGCCCTGTGATTCTCAAGGGTTTGCATCGTGACATGACTTAACAAAAGACTCAACTTCTGAGAATGCCCCCACTAAATAAAGCTTTATCACAGTAACAGCTTGACAGTCTGTTGGTAAGACCCAGCCTGTCTCCAGTGGCTTGCTGTGTGTCAGCTCGCCACCCCCCATCCTGCCCAGCTATGCCTAGTGTTTTAATTCCTGCTGCATTTGCTGGGTCTTGGAATGAATGCGCAGTACTTATGCTATGCAGATAAATGACACTGGCCTGGTAGAATACGAATGAGTTACATGAACAGCTGATTTAGGGAACTGCACCCAGACTGCTAGTTCATATCATACACTAAATAGCTGTTCAATTTCATTATTCTATAGACCAACTGCAGCACGAACACTGCTCCCAGGGCATAAAGCAGGTTTGGGGCCAATTTGTTTGGCCAGTGCCATACGTTACATTTTACAGTGGACTATGGTAAACAACTTGGCCCTTGTCTGTGCAATGTACAGGTGTTGATGAATCCCAGCATTTATCTTTTAAATAATGTAATTACATAATGCATGATCCATGTGTCTGCAGTGTATAAGTAAATATTTTTATTTCAAGCTACAGCAACTCTTATCAGTGCCACAAGTTCATCAAACAAGCTGATATAAATTTCTATACTTCACAACTACCATTCAATTAGGTATCATTAAAAAGAAAAAAGACAAAATATGCAGTTGCGGGGGCATGCCAAGCACCTGTATCTGCTGCTTGTGCATTTCTGTTTAGAGAGGGTGGTGTGAGAATCCTTCCATTCAGGTACATCCTCCGTTCAGTTTTCTTTTCACCTTCCAACCCCTGAAGAAGAAGAAGAAAATAAGGAAATGGTAGGTCAAAAACATTGTCTAGAGCAGAAAACCAGAGACCACAGTACCAAATAATCCATCTATTTTCAGTTTTAACAGGAAGTAGTCCATCTCTCCACCACCTTATGCTTTATCGGTGGTTTCCATATTTTGTTACAGAGTCATCACTATGAAAGCAACACCCCTGACACTGATGACAACTATCTCCCTAATTCACAATGTGGGCAATGAATTGCTCAGAAGAGAGAAAAGGACAATCCAGGAGACATTCTAGGATTTATTACATGCTACTTAAAGACAGATGTGGCAAAATGTAGAACCCGGAGCATGGATCAGTGATAAATTTTGGCTTAGGTCAGTTTATCCTATTTTATATTTGGTCATATATTTCCAAAGCTTGCATTTTTGCCAGTCTAAACTGCTGGGGTAGAGGTTGGCAATCATGTTGTAGTCACAACTTGAAGCCCAAGGTGCACTGTGACTTGGTACACTTTCTGCTACACTAAAGAGAGGAAACAACATACCCCAGTCCCATGGCAAAGTACACTGGTATCCTATGTCAAAAAAGCCATGGGGAAGAACCGTATGTAACAACTACTTCCTCTACTTCATCTTCTTTGTCTTCTTCTTCTCCTTCCGGCTTTTTCCCGGTTAGGGGTCACCACAGTGGATCACCTGTCTGCTCATGATTGGCAGTGGAGTTTTGCAGTGTTGAGTTGCCAGCCTGGTGCCCAACCTTCCATAGAAGGCACACACATGCACACACTCACACCTAGGGCCAATTTAAAGTGTCCAATCCACCTAAAGCATGTCTTTGGGATGTGTGAGGAAACCGGAGCCCTCGCTGGAAACCCACATGACCACAGGGAGGACATGCAGACTCTGCACAGAAGGCACCCCAGCCAAGAATTGAACTGGAGAACCTCTTGCTGTGAGGTGGCAATGCTAACCACTGCACCACCGTGGCCGCCCAGGTAATAACCTCTACTACTACTATGAAAGCACTTTGTTCTCATGTAACGACCTACAAGGCATAAAGACATCAGTCACATGCATGCTAGCCATTGTTTGATACAGTTTACAGTTATGAGCTCAAGTTGCTATTTCTTGTGTAATAGAAAATAGCATTTCCTCAGGTGCTGTTGCTGGAGTCACATGACACTGATATTCTTCTAGCTGAAATGTGGTGTATTTTGAAGATCTATACACTTGCAAAAGTGCATTGTCATTGCCTGTCACTGATTGCCTTCTGTCCATGTTCTCACTCTACTTTGGAGTGACAATAATAAAGTAAGGAGGGTATGAAAGATGAAGTCCATACATTGAGAGTGCAGGGGGGTTCATCCCCTTACAAAACACGCCTTTGAACTCTTTTTGCCTTTGAGTTATTTGCCTTTAATGATGCAGGCCTCAGTACCTGTGTCTCAGGGATTTGTGTGCTCAAGCTGTTTGTTACAAGCAGCATTTTTAAAGCAATATATTTGTAGAGCCATAGGGGATTCCATCTTCTGGGGTAGAAACGCTCTTGTCCTTCAGCCTTATTTCAGCCTAGACTGTACATAACAGTCTGCATTATGTCCACTTTCTTCCTTCTATAAACTGCACATGTTGCATTCTATTCATCTTTCTTCACAGGGCATTTCTGTAGCCTATCAACCTTTACATCTTATTGGGAAGTACACCTCACTCTTTATATCATTTTATGGTGCAATTTGTGTCTTTTTCCTCGTGAGTCTTTTTGGGGTCATTGGATACCTGATCCTTTATTGTTATGGAAAACCACATGGCAGTTCATATCTTCATCTTGGAATTGACCTTCGAATGTTTAGCCTATACCCCTTTGTCTGTATGTCTATTGCCCCTTTTCTTGGATGTATACAGTTTTGCAGGTTGCCTAACCCATCTCAGTGTATGGACTTCATCTTTCATTCCCTCCTTACTTTATTAAATAGTGTATGCAGGTACTCGATTAGAGTTCACGCTGTTATTTTTGCTGTTGCTGCATTTTGTTTCTTATTATTGACCTTTTCAGTCCTTTTTCATGCTGTTTGTTAAACCTTGTATGCAATAATAATAAAAAAAAGAAATGTGAGCACTTTTGATAAAGCCACACTGCATTAAGGTTAGTTTCATTCAAATTTTTCACGTAAGTTCTACTTAACTGCTAGTGATACGTATTAATGTAACACTGAAGAATTACGCAAGCTCACTCGTACCTGGTTGCAATGGATGTTTATATGTAAGCATTTAAATGCATATACTGTACTAAAACGGTAATCAGAACAGACACTGTCTCCTCTTACCCATCATGCACCACAGAAGCTACACATTCCTATAACTTCCTGTCTGCTTTTATTCTGTATCCTACAATTAAGCTCCTCCTCTATCTTCTACTTTTTATTTATTTTTTATTTATCATTTGTTGACCGGGACTTCCCCCTTTACTCTCCTTCACGTATTGCAATCATACACTGATGAAAATATTGCATCATCTTCTCATACTTCACTCTTCACCGTCTCGCACATCTCTAGATAGCTAATCATCTGCTTACCACCTTTCTTTTTCCATATTCCTTATTTCTCTCATCTACAACTCCCCATAACTCAACTATCACCCTCTCTTTACTTCCATAATACAGCCAGGTAATCACTTCGATCTCCGGCTGCTCCTGATGAATATTGATTATTTTACTTAATGCTAGACTGATTTTCTTTATTGACAAATTGCATTCTGATTTGACATACAGGTGATGTAGATACTGTGCTGGAGTATTGTTATGCGTAAATGTTTTATTCCACTTGCATTTTTTAATGTGTATGACAGTATAAACATCTCATGGAGCTTTGATCCCTGGGCCTTCACTGAAAAGGGACTTCTTTCCAGTTGGACTTTCTCTGTAAACAAAATGAAATAAATGCATAAAGTAAATACATTATAGCACATTTTGTTTTGTTCCAAAGGGTTTGTTTTAAGACAGTTAGTGGATTTGCCTTCATAGCCTGGGGGTATCTTACATAACCAGATTCCTTTAAAGTGGTAGGTCTATTATGGTACCACCCAGTTTAAAAGTCTTGGCCATATATCTTAATTTGACTTTATCATTCAGAGATGGTCTAACCTGCTCTTTATGTAGTTTTTTATCTACATTGTTAATGCGGAGTACTGCACCAGATCTATGAATTAAGTATATTTTTCAGTCCTTAAGAAGGTAACATTATATATTCAATGTTACAGTATACAGCATGCTTTGCTGGGACTACATGCTAGTAGAAAGATGGTGCGGAACACCTAAGGGAGTGGTTGCAGCACACAGTAAGAGGGGTGTTTCTGTCCAGACAAGTTCTCATTTGCATGACAGAAGACTATGATTTCCTAATGCAGCAGGAATGGCAAGCTGTGCTTGAGTATCTCGTTTTAATGAGAAGTGCGATCCAGTGAAACACTTCCAACCTGTAATGCTGTAAACGGGAAAAACCTGATGTCATATTTTTGCAAGAGAAAGACTTTTGCTTTGAACTGAATTTCCCTTACATACAGTTGACATGCAAACTGTGGTTCAAGTAGTTGTATCCTTTATGCTAATGCCCCTTCCTTTCAAATCCTATAAGGAAACCACTGGCAGAGTGCAAAGGCATGGGGCAGGACAATGGCATCTAACAGAGAGCAGGACAGTTGGGTTGTTGGCTCTGTTTGTATATTTTTTGATAATTTTGTTTCTGGTTCTTTTATGTTTTCTTAAAGTCAGCTCTCTATGGCATCAGGGTTATGGCTGATGAGTTAGGCCTGTCTGCAGTGATGTAAGGCAGTTAGTTACAGTACAGTCTAGCTTACCAAGTACTTATAGGTAGTGTCATGGTTAAGGGTTAATGTACTATAAGTTAACTACCTTACACTGCTGCTTTGGGATGCAGAATTATGTGTGACTGTTACAAAAAGAAATCGTTGTTGTTACATACAAATGGAGCAGCGGTTATTACCATTTATTAGGAATGTAGGGATCTGTGTTATGTAAGCTCAGGGGGCAATAAAAGGTAATCCCAGGAGTCCTTTACAGGTCGCTCTAGAAAGGCCCTGCTCCTTCAATGCAGTATTTTATGAATCAGAGACATGTTGAGGCTTTAATTGTTGACTAATGTTCATGTCTCTGAATTGCAGTTACTACCACAACCTGTAGATCATTGCTGGTCTGCACATTGCAGTCGTAGCTATTGGCATTCCCCCCACAGTCATTCTCCCCCACATACAAGTAAGCATTCAAACACAAACACATGCACATGCACACGTACATGCACACACACACACACACACACACACACACACACACACACACACACACACGCACACACATGCACACACACACACGCACGCACACACATACACATGCACATGCACATATACACGCATGCACACACAGATACACATACACACATAGACGCGCACACACACACACACACACACACACACACACACACACACATACACATGCACATGCACATATACATGCATGCACACACAGATACACATACACACATCGACGTACACACACACACACACACACACATATACACACACGCACACGTGCACACACACACACACACACACACACACACATATGCACATATACACAAACACACACTCACACACACACACACACACACACACACACACACACACACACACACACACACACACACACACACACACACACACACACACACACACACACACACCACAGCACATATACCTATCCTTCTGATCTCTCTTCCCACCCATGATTCTGTCCACCTCCCTGATCACCAAAGTAGTTTAACTGACATTATAGTAAATGTATAGTTCCCTTGATAGTTAGTTCCCCCCCCCCAAGAGCACTGTAATAATTTATGTGCTGTTATATGACATTTGTAAAATCCCTGTTCACTAGTGTCAGCTCACCAATCCTTGTACACGTCCCTTCACAGATGGGTTATCACTGGTGTCTAGTAGCTCCACCCATCCCCTAAATCCCTGTAGCTTGGTTTTGGTAGTAGCTGAACATAGCTTTTTGGTGTTGTTCAATACCACAACATAGTGAGGCCTGCTGTCCTGATCTACATGGCCAACAAATTTCTTGAATCGCTCAACATGTTGATGCCTTCCTGATGATTCCATGGGAGAGAGCACATGGCTAATTAACATACCTGTCTCCCTGAACTGTCTCAGTAACATTCATCATGGCCAGAGAATCAGCTCTATATTGTGCTGCTTGTCTTCCTGCTAGAGCACTGTGAAGCACCATGTTAGGGCCCTTGGTGAGTACTGAAAGGTAACCACAACATGTACATGGCAGTGTACATGTCACAGTATCTTTAGGAATGTTCCCAATACGTGCTAACAGGGTCACCTGGCTATAGAGAACTTTATTTCTGGTAGGGATTTTCATGTAGTGCAATGGAGTTGGTGTTGTACTTATTTATTTGTTTGTTTTATTTTGCTTTACTGTGCTAATATGATGCACGTCACGGATGCTGAACAACGTACTAGCAGAAGGGAGATCACTGTGCTCTGGAACACAGCATCATTGGATGCTACATACCTGCTGTCCATTAGATTATCCCACTGGGACCTGTCAGTATGGCAGTGTCTCAGGGTCTGCAAATTATGTATAATGAGGAAGGGGGGGGGATCTGCATATGTCCTCCGTACATGAAGGTCTATACTTACATAGTGGGGAGAGACCCCATCCCCACTATTTACTAATTTTTCAGAATTGATAACAAGCTTAATATAGCCTTGCTCCACTGCTCTGCTCTACTGCAAACCACCATTAATTAATCCTAGCCAGCATATCCACTCTAGGTCACCCTGTCTCTGAACTCTCCTTGTCTGTGATAGGATTCCTCAGACTCTATAAGTTTATAGGGAAATTCAAAAATCATTACTGTAAATGGGTGAAAACATGTGCTATGCTGTTCTATCTGATAATCATATAATACTTTTGTTTATATTAAACAGTGGCATTATATCATGCATAAATCTGGGGGGTTTAATTTTTGCACTTCCCTTGCTTTAAGTTGCTTACCATATTGTTTGCTTATATGTTGACTGGGCTCCTGGACTGATGCAAGGCCTTTTTCTGCCACTAACCAGACCTATAAGGCAGGTATCACAATACATAGACAGTAAACATTGATGCAGAATATGATTAATGTTAAGTGTTCGTTTAGCAGAGTGCCATGTGAAAGACAAAAGCTACAGATGCTGACAGGTATTGTAAAACATTGAGGTATGCCTGTAGAACTAAAGTATACACATATTTAATAATTATTTATAAATCAAGAGAAAACAAAGCAGAAAAGAAAAATCAAAACTGAAAAATACTCTGTGCACATTGATGTTTAATTTCTGTTTTACATCTTGACATTTGTTTATGTATTAATTGTATTCTTGGTTACTCTGTTGCTAGGTGGTTGTTAATATAATCATTTCCTTTTTTTCATGTCGTCCTTCTATAAAATCAATAAAAAGGTATTAGATGAAAAAGATTCAACTTTAGTCTAACTGTGCATTTGCCACCCAAGGCATCCTTCTGAGCGTTGTAAACCATGGTAACAACAACACTGCATATCGTCCACTACTACATGCTCAACCAGGCCATTATATCAGTCGCCTTTCACAATATCCTGCAAATGTTCTGTCAGTTTCCTGAATGCCCACAGAGAAACACCTACACTCACACCTTGTTCCATGTAAGCCACACACTTGTTGCATGATTCATACTCCCAGAAAAGACAAAGAGTTATGTGATAATGCAAACTCGTCTCATTTATTGACCTACCCATTCATTTTCCAATACCTTTGTACAGGTAGTGCCTTATTATAAGATAATTAACTCACTGATGTTTATACTTCTGGTGTTAAATTAGACTGTGCAGTCAGTTTGCTTCTGTACATTAAATGCACTATTTTGTTTTACTTTTATCTGTCATTTGAAACTATGGTACTCTGTGCAACAGCCACGCTGCAAGCTACAGAGACACCTGACATGACCTTACTCTCAGCCAGTCCATTGCCGAGGCATTGGTGCACTTCAGAAACTTGCAGATTTTCTGCAAGCAGAGAACTTCACATTTTCAGCCATTTGAAAAGGTGTCCCTTCTCTTCAATGAAGCATGATTTCTTACTTTCCAGTTCAAGCAGGATCTAAGGAACAGGCATCAGGTGAATCAGTATTAAATAGTAGGTTTTCCGTTGAGTCTGGGGTCTACCTTGCTGCCATTTTTAACTTCTGTTTTGGCTGGCTGAAAAATTATTTTCTGATCATCAGTGGTGCACCAGTGAGAAACGTGGATGCATGGTTTTGTCTGGGTGGGCCTTTTATCTACACCATTAAACATTGTTTACCATTCTTTAGAGAGAGAATGACCAGTGATCAATTAGTCTGTTATGCAAAGTTTTTCTTATACCTTCAGACTTCTAGGATACTGCAGTTAAGGGATAATATTCTTCAAGTTTCTTAGCTTGCATAAAGTTTCTGTGGCTTAGCCTGCCTCTGAAACCAAGTTGTGCAACTTCATTAATTCTATTGTTCCTATTTCTGCCTCATACCTTATATGTTATTAATTTGGGAGTATGCTGTCTGTACCTTCCACAGACAGTCAGGCCCTTAAATCTAGACTACAAAGGTATTTCCTGTTCTTCATAGCTCTCAACCTCTTACCACAAAAAGTGTGGAGAAAGCCTCAAAGCCAAAAATAGGGACCAATTTTAAATATTGCTCTTATAAACTTAGATAGCTGTTAGAATAATAAGATTTGTGTTAGCATACATTCTCTGAAGGATTTTAAGCCTGAAACTCAAATGTATGTCATTATTAAGTGATTTCAATAATGACTGATTTACCAGAAAACCACAACTTTTTTTTGTTTTGTGAAATTATATTGAACACAATGTTGGGATGTGAGCTCATGACATTAAAAACAGAGAAAACATTGTTGATGTATAATAAGATACAGCAAAGCTTGTGTTTCACCGTCACCATTATCATTCCACTTTAGTCTGGCAGTCGGTACAGCGGATTGGGGTTAAGGGGTGTTACTGAGCCCATTTTAGTCTGGCATTTGGTACAGTGGATTGGGGCTAAGGGGTGTTTTAGTCTGGCAGTCGGTACAGTGGATTGGGGCTAAGGGGTGTTTTAGTCTGGCAGTTGGTACAGTGGATTGGGGTTAAGGGGTGTTTTAGTCTGGCAGTCGGTACAGTGGATTGGGGTTAAGGGGTGTTTTAGTCTGGCAGTCGGTACAGTGGATTGGGGCTATAAGGGGTGTTACTGAGCTACTTGCTGTCAGTTTGATGCTCCCCAGCTTTCATTTGCTTGGTTTCCAACCTTGACCAAGTCAATTAACTAGAAAGTGTTTTTGGGGAATTGTGAACTAGGGCTAGACTCCCAAGTTGTCTCCTAGATTGCATGTTTGTAAGTAGCTATGAATCTACTATATAACAGACTTTCAGTGTTTAGAAAATTTATTACCTTTATATAGAAGTACACACTACAACTCATGTACTTGAATTGGCTTTTCTAGAAGATATCTTACTTCCTATTCAAGTTTTTGGGGCAAAATTATTGTTAAATTTCCTCATCTTTTCAACACAATTCCTGGATACTATCGTACTAACTTTCTGCCTTTTTATTACATGTTAAATGGGGCTAATATTTCCATATGATTTTCTCTGTCATAAAGGTATTTGCTGCATACATGGTAATATTTTTTGTTACTAATGGTAATTTATTTCTCCAACAAACCATATGTATGACCACTGTAAGTTCAAATGAGTTCTTCTCTTAGCATAATCATAGTTATTCCAGACACATTTCTATCACTATAATGTTCAGAGTTACAATGATACAATCTTCATCTCTAAAAGCAATTCTTTGTTACTTAAAATGCATTCAAGCAGTTAGTTTGTATCCAGTATTCTCCTGTAATTGTTCTCCTGATTAGTCTCTGTAGCTCTAACATTTCATGCGTCTTCGGTCCTTCACTCCTTCTTCTCAGCTTTTTCTTTTCTTTCCTTCTTTTCTTACCTTTTTCTGCATTTCTAATCTCTCTCCTGGTGGGTTTATTTCTTTATTTCTTTCTTCATTTATTTATCGACATTTGATTACCAGGAAAGTCTAACTGCATAGTCCATTTTCAGCAGAGGCCTGGGGAAAAAAGCTCCAAATTATTACAAAACATTTTAAGAACAATATCTTTGCAATCTTCAAAAATAAAACAAAACATCTGCAGTTTAAATAATTATAACAACATTGGTTAAGAACTGGTACAAGCTATATGATGATCATTTAATATTTAGAGAAATTTTAGACAGTTTTTAGAGAAATGTGTAATGTAAACAGGAATTGCAATATGAAGTGAGGGAAAACAGGCTTGTGGTACATATAGAGAGAGAAAATCAGAGAAGAGAATTTGATAGCAGTAAGGAAATAAGTGAAGAAGGGAGAGTAAGGAGTTATAAGGAATGAAAAGGTACTTGTTTACATTTAGGGATATAGTTTATCCTGGTTTTGAGCAAGAACAGAGACAGATTTTAGCTAGGAAGACTTTCAGAATGGTTTTGAAAGATGGAAGGGAAGGTATAGACCTGATGGACAATGGTAAGGTGTTCCAGGCCTTAGCAACCTTGAATGAGTACACATAATGCCCAGCAGATTTGATAGGTTTGTAGACAGAGATGAGTTTTTGGTCACTGGATCTCAATGACCACTTGAGAACATAGTTCTGTAGAATGTTTTTTAGTGCTGGACAGGCAGATAGATGCTATTAATTTTATAGCTGGTAAGAAGCTATGTATGTTAGTTGATGAGGCAGTTCTAAACAATTTAGGCTCTTTAATGCAATACAGCTTGGGGTTCTGAAAAGGGTATTTGCTGCAAATTTATCAACTTTGTTATAGCATCATTTAAGTTTACATTTTTTTGTGAGACCTGGAGGTTAGTGAGGATGGGAGTACCATAAAGAAGTGTTTCAGTGAGAAAGGTTTGGGCTCTGTAAAGCATCCATAGTTTTTATTAGTTTTTCTTAGGCAATTTTGTATATGGAGGTTGAATGTACAGTTATCATCCACTATCACCCCTAATAATTTGCTATAAAAAGTGACTTCAACAGTTGTATTATCAAGAGAGAGAACTTTAAATTTTGTTTTTTCATGAGAGAGGGATTTGGGGGAAAAGTAGTAGTTTGGTCTTTTTTGGGTTGAGCATGAGTTGTGAATTACAAAGCCATGTTTCAGTGGCTGTCAAAGCTCCCTGAGTATTTTTTGGAGATGTGCCATGTAGTCAGATGTGCAAATAAGAGTGGAATCATCTGCATATTGCATTAGAGGGCTTGTTGTGTGGATGTATAGAGGGTGTTGATGAAAATGTTAAAGAGGAGGGGACCATGAATAGAGCCTTGTGGTACAGCAGTAGTGACTGGGAGGTAAGGAGAGCAATGAGCTATTTTACTGACTGCTACCTATTGGACAGGTAGCTTTTGAACTACAGAAGGGTGGGTTGAAAGAGACGTAGTGAGGACATTTGAAGTAGAAGTTTGCTGTGACGAACTGTGTCAAAGGCTTTGGGAAAGTCAAGAAATAAGGGGGAGACTAGTTGCCATTATCTCTAGCCTTATTTACAGTGTCTATATAGGTTAGAATGGCAGTGCTAGTACTATAGGAAGGACAAAAGGCATGTTGTGTAGGGAATACGAGTTCTTCCTGCAGGAGGTAGTCTAGTAATTGTTTCTGAATACATTCTTCAAGCATTTTGGTGAGGGGAGATAAGATTGCTATAGGTATGAGTTATTAATGCCTGTTGCATTTCCTTCTTTGTGCAGAGGGATAATGTGTGACTTTTTCCAGAGAGAGGGGACATGGGATTTCTGGATGGATCTTTCTATAAGGACTGAGACAGGATAGTCAATGCTATTGGCTGCTATTTTTAGGTACTCGCTTGGAAAGTTATCAGCTGAAGAAGAGCATGGTTTAAGTTAGTTTAAAAGTTTTATATAGGATGTGTGCACAGATTTGAAGGTGAAAGAGGATGTGGTGACATGTGGCTGTTGGACAGGGTTGGGATTAGATGTTGAGAAACCCTTAATTACAGATGCTGTACTATCTATAAAATAAGAATAGAACTGTATTGCAGTTTCAAGTTATAAGTTACCGTGAAAGGGGCTTGGGCTGAATTTTTGGCCGGGATGTAAGATTTCCTTAATGGATGTCCAAATTTTTTTTTTTTTAGGGTTGTGTTTAGTATTAATCTGGAAGTTATTATAGCATAGCTTTTGTGTTAATTTATTTGCTTTTTAGCAAGATTGTGAAGCATTCTGAAGTTGTCAAGATACTGAGATTATTGAGATATTGAGATTTCTTAAATACAGTGGATCTGCATAACTTTTATTTCAGCCATTTTCCCTTTTTTCTGCCTTTGCCCCTTTCTCAAATCCCTTCTAATCTTTCCAGGTCTTACTCCTTCTCATTTCCAGTTTGCTAACCACATTGTAACATATATTACTTTTAATACTTTTTATAATACCTTTGATTACTCATCACAACTACTTCAGCAGGTCATGCACTGTCTCTCTGATCCTGAAAAAAACAGAAGTTGAGGATTTCAATCCTGTATTATGCTTTTATATTCATATTTGAATATTGACTCAGTGGCATAATATTGTTTTGGAGGTATGTACTATTGAGATGTTTTGTCTTTCAAACTAGATGCAAAACTAGGCTCTATCTGCATCACCGGTTCTTAAGATACTTGGTAATGAAGAGCAGGGTGTCTTATTTTTAAATGAACAATAAAATGATACATATTTAATAAAACACAAATCTTAATAATATATAAAGGGGAAAAGAACAAAATTATAAATCGACTTTGGGATTCCAAGCTGATTACTAACCAAGCAGCACATATTTAGATCTCTCCCAGTGTGCAAAAATGAACATTCAGTAAAAAGTAGGTAAAATGTTACTAAATTTGGATTAATATGATTACAAGCCAGTGAGTGCAATGGCTAGATATCAAAAAAAAAGGAAAAAAATCTAAGAGCAAGTCATTGAAAAAAAAAAAGAACTAATTTTGTTGAGAACAGCATCATTACTAATTAGCAAGAAGCAGATTGATCTGTACCCTCAGTGCAGAGGATGGCATCCAGGAACCCAGAAGAGGAAACTAAATCAAATGCATTCACAATTCTTCAGAGAAAGTGAGATACAAGAAGAAAATATAAAGTCAAATGGTAAAAGGTTGGGAAAATAGAAAAAAAGCTAAATAAACATTCTGATGAACTGACTGATTTGCAGAAGTTGGAAATTAGTATAACAGAAAAAAATTGCAGAAAATGAAGTCTTCTGAGAAGAAATGGTTTTAAAAAATAGCAGAACTGGAGATAAGGTATGGAGAGAGAATTTGAGGCTTTCCAACATCTTAGAGAAATTGGAGGACACAGACTAAATTTTGTAAGGATACAAGCAGAGCAATTTGACTGGTATTCCACAACAAAAACTACTTATTGAGAAAACAATTGATTTTTTAGGCCCCAAATCTTGCCGTTAGGAAACAGCCACACCCTATTCTGGTGAATATGCAAATGTGCCAGCAGAAGGAGGTGTTCCTGAGAATGTGGCAGAGAGGAAAGGTACTGAAAGTCGGTGACATCAATTTTACTGGAAAATGATTATTCATTGTGTACCAGGCAA
The DNA here is from genome assembly GCF_019279795.1 of Protopterus annectens. Taxonomy (NCBI): domain Eukaryota; kingdom Metazoa; phylum Chordata; order Ceratodontiformes; family Protopteridae; genus Protopterus; species Protopterus annectens. The sequence continues at coordinate 1,358,834,563 of NC_056746.1, forward strand.
AGAAGATGTAAATACATACCAGCAATGCGAGCATATCACAAAGCTGGACTGATGTTCCAGTTGTTGTAGGTAGCCATTTTCAGAGTGTTTTTTCCCTGCTGGGTTGAAGATGTACACAGAAGCATAACAGATGGTGGAGGAGATAAAAAAAGTTTGGTCAACAGAAAACAATTTATCAAGCATTTAGGGGTCATCTTCCTAGTATTTCTCTAATCAATGGGGATGGGCAGAATAGTGCAAGGAAAAAAATCCAAGTGTTTCAAAGAAAACATATGAAACTGAGACAGACGATCATGTGTTGACCAGACAAATAAGGAGAAACATGGATTTCAGTCAGATAACAGCAATGAAAAGGGATGAAGACCAGAAGGAAGAAAGAAGATAAAAGTGAGGTTTAAAAACTATAAGAATTACAAAGTATTGATTTAATTGTATTATGATTATTTTCAGTACTGAAGCATGAGAAGAGATGCAAGAAATTTGAACAATGCTAACTGTACTAAACTAGTGGGAGAGCTGAAAAAGAAATCTCACTTTGTATCACAATTGCACAGGGAAAAGGATGGAATGTAAAAACTGATTGTGAGCAGAGCTGTTTTCATGTTTGAAAATACTCTCCAACTTAAATAGCATTTTATCTTTTGTAAAAATATAATTCATAATCAATAAGTGGGTAAGAAAGTAGTTAAATGTGTAACACACCAAGCATTTTGTTGTACACACAACAGGAAAATATGTAAACACACTGTGTAAAATAAAACAGAGCATGTTACCGTAACTGCCGGAGGGATGAGCTTGTTAACATGAAATGAATAACTCAACTGAGAAATATCAAAGTGTAACTAAAGGGAATCATTTATAAAAATACAGAAGTAAGTTAATAGATTATTAGAAGTGAAAAAGCAGATGGGTCTGGTCTTTTAAGATAAACATTTTAAAATGAGAGGAATATAAGAAACTGCAATAAATAGTAGTCTTAGAACACGTGTGAGGCTATTGATTGTTGTTTTTTGTCATCAGTGCTGTTTTTCTTGAGGAGAACTGTCTATCAGGTGTAGTGTGGGCTTTGCAGGGAATGGCCATTCTGACTGGAGTAACCAAAGTAGACTGACAGAAGTGACCGTATATACTTCAGATAAGCAGGAATCAATCATAAATTGACTAGATGTGTTCTAAGTAAAATTCTTACTGGTTCCTCAGAAATGACCACAATTTAAGTACAAAGGATCAATGGCATTAAGATTACCATTAAGAGGAATAAAAACTAAAAAAAAGAAAAGGGAAACGGCTAGTTTTTAAATGCAAGAGTCACTGTAGTAGTGGCAGTATGAGAATATAGTGAATAAATATTTATGTCATTACCAGTAGCATAGCTAGCATGGGGCAAGAGGGGCAACTGCCCTGGTCACAAAGTATTAGGAGACGTGATTGGCCAGCCATCATTCTGATCCCTCTTCAGTGCAATACCAGCTTTTAAAAGCTGCTATTGCATTTGTGGTCAAAAAGTGCTGTAGCTTTATGTGCAAGCAATTTGCTACAGTTTAAAAGAAGAAATTACTATTTTTTTAATTAAAGTGGGAGGAGGGACATTCAAGGCAGGGCACAGAAACAGGACTTGAATGGCTGTGGCAGGAGGGGGTATGTGTCACTCATCTGGCTACGTAGTTGGTATGCTAGAAGAAGGAACAGCCTTTTTTTTTCCTCTTCATTTGAAAAGCTGATGAAGTGGGGCACTAGTTTGTGGGACCAGAACAAGATATTGATTCAGCCAGTTATGCTTCTGATCAGTACATCATCAGTTGAAGGCTGCTCAGGATTTTTGCCTAATAGTTAGTAAAAAATAATATTTAACTAAATGTATGGAAGTGTTTTGTACTGGAATGGGAAACAGACAGACATTAGAAAGCAATAGACAGAGACATAGGTTTAGAATAAATAAAAGTGAAATCAGCCACAGCTTTTTAGTGGGTAAAGCCTGCATGACTTGCCAAAAAACTGGAGCTTAACTCCTAAGTGCAAACGTTGCAGTATTTTTTTTATTTTTAAACTTTATATAGTTTTGGATGATTTGTGTGCATAGGAAAGGAAAGGGAAGGGTGCTGTGAAGCATAATCTTTGAAAAAAAGGTTAAATGACTTCTAAACGGGGTAAGAAGATTTATATAGAGAAGTTGTGCCTGCCAAATGGAAGGTGTGAAGATTGCACTGTCAACACTAACATGAAATGTAAATGGCTTTACTGAGACAGATAAAAAGTGAAAGTTACTGACCTGCATTAAGAAGTGTAGGGTGCAAACAGCAATGCTACAAGATATGCACTTCAATGAGAATGAAGATATGAACTTGACAAGGCAATGGTTTCAAAAAGAAATATGCAAGTAATTATACTGGTAGGGAGAGGATTCCAGTAGTGACAGAAGAACACAAAATAGTAATAGCAGCTTTGATGATGCGAGGGGTTATAGTCAAGCTAGGTGGTTTACTTTGGTATGCGTTTATATTTCAACCCTAAAATTATGATGGTGATGTTCAGGCTGAAAATGACACGAGGGACATAAAAAAATCGGGTGGTGGTTGGAATTTCATTTGTTAAAGTGAGAATGTACAAAAGGGACCAAAATGGAGGCTTGGTTGTATTTAAAAGGGACATTACAACTAGAGAGGGTAGACTTTTAAAGAAATGTGTGAACGTATTTGGTATGATGGATATTATTTTACCATCAGGACCTCAGATCGCATTTATGCATTATTCAGCAAGATACAGCAACAGGGCCAGGTTGGATAGAATCTGTATATCACAGACACATGTTCATTTTAGTGCAAGTAGTAAGACTCATCTGATAACTGTACCTGACCATGCTCCATTGAGAATTAGGATAGAAATGCAAGGTAATAGTGTAACACTTGTACTTTATTACATATTTATTAAGAAGAAAATCATTTAAAAACTGGATAGCAGTTACAATTTCGGTGTTGTCTGGGCAGATATTGCCAATGAAGTGGTAGTTAGTTCTTGGGATAAATTGAAAACTGATTGTCAAAAATATAGTAGAATTGAGGTTGAGGGAAATATGGGACAAAGAAATAGGAAATATAGTTAGCAAATTTTAAATTACTACATCACAAAAATGAAATGTTTTCAAAAAAGGAAGAGGAACAACTACATAGTACTAGGAAAAATATATGAGCATTTAAGCAATATGCATGAGGGTAGAAAATATTACTGCTAAGAAGCTATTTTAAACAATAATCACAGAGCACAAACATTGTTAGTGCAATGACTAAGGTACCGGAAAGTAAGAAAAAAACAGTAGCAAAACTCAGGGATCCTATGACAAGAGGACTAACTACAGATCCTGATAAGATAATAGAAATGTTCTGGAAATTTTATGAACATTTATATAAGGCTGAGGAATGGGGAAGCTGGGGTAATGCACAACTGGAAAGATTTATGGATGATTTAGATTTGCCAGTGTTTGAAAAAGAAGGGACTCGGATGTTGAGAGCCAGGATAACTACAGAAAAAATAAAACCTGTGATGAATAATCAATCCACAGGGAAATCTCCAGGAATAGATAGAATTCCAGGAGAAATTAAGAAACTGGGAGGGAAAATCATTAACAACTTAGAAGGCATTGTTTACCAATTTATTCAAAGGGGGAGGACTGCCAATATCCTGGAGGAAAACAGTGGTAGCATTATTACCAAAAGAAGGAGATGATCCTACAGGTCTGGCTTCAGGTAGACCAATTTCCATTCTAAATAGTGAGTATAAGCATTAATGTCCATATCAGCTGAGAGAATAGCAAAAAAAATGCTAGCAGAATTAATAGGCCTGGATTATTGCAGTTTTATGTAAGGGAATCAGTAAGTTGACAGTGTTTACAGGATCATAATGAAGCTGGCTATGTTGTATAGTGGGATGGAACCCTGAGAGTGAGCCTGTTGATTAACAGCCCCAACACTAGGGCAGCCAGGTAGGGAGGGGAAGAGTGAAGGAGTATATCCCATTTGCCTGTCCCAGGGCTGGGGAAGATTCCATGCAGAACAAATACACCCAATGCAAAGCTTCTCCAAAATACCCCAAATTTAAAATCTTCAGTGCTTTCATCCTCTGGGTATCAGAACTTCCTCAGAACTAGAATACACAAAAAAGCAAGCTGATTTTTTTAAATCTCTGTTACAGATCATGTGATGATTCTGCTGATAATTATTAAAAAACAGAATTGAAAATGTCATACCAAATTTTCCAATATAAATTGTGATAAAAAGTTAATATGAATCATACAATATATAATTACAAGTTTTTTCACATAAAAGACAGCATATTAAATATTCAGTATCAAAAATGAAAGGCAGTCAATACTGATCATCACAACTATTTTAAAGTGATAAAGGTGTACATGATTCATCACAACTATTTTAAAGTGATAAAGGTATACATGATTCATCACAACTATTTTAAAGTGATAAAGGTATACATGATTCATCACAACTATTTTAAAGTGATAAAGGTGTACATGATTCATCACAACTATTTTAAAGTGATAAAGGTGTACATGATTCATCACAACTATTTTAAAGTGATAAAGGTGTACATGATTCATCACAACTGTTTTAAAGTGATAAACGTGTACATGATTCATCACAACTATTTTAAAGTGATAAACGTGTACATGATTCATCACAATTATTTTAAAGTGATAAAGGTGTACATGATTCATCACAACTATTTTAAAGTGATAAACGTGTACATGATTCATCACAACTATTTTAAAGTGATAAACATGTACATGATTCATCACAACTATTTTAAAGTGATAAACGTGTACATGATTCATCACAACTATTTTAAAGTGATAAAGGTGTACATGATTCATCACAACTATTTTAAAGTGATAAATATGTACATGATTCATCACAACTATTTTAAAGTGATAAACGTGTACATGATTCATCACAACTATTTTAAAGTGATAAATGTGTACATGATTCATCACAACTGTTTTAAAGTGATAAACGTGTACATGATTCATCACAACTATTTTAAAGTGATAAACGTGTACATGATTCATCACAACTATTTTAAAGTGATAAACGTGTGCATGATTCATCACAACTATTTTAAAGTGATAAACGTGTACATGATTCATCACAACTATTTTAAAGTGATAAACGTGTACATGATTCATCACAACTATTTTAAAGTGATAAACGTGTACATGATTCATCACAACTATTTTAAAGTGATAAACGTGTACATGATTCATCACAACTATTTTAAAGTGATAAACATGTACATGATTCATCACAACTATTTTAAAGTGATAAACGTGTACATGATTCATCACAACTATTTTAAAGTGATAAACATGTACATGATTCATCACAATTATTTTAAAGTGATAAACGTGTACATGACTCATCACAACTATTTTAAAGTGATAAAGGTGTACATGATTCATCACAACTATTTTAAAGTGATAAAGGTGTACATGATTCATCACAACTATTTTAAAGTGATAAAGGTGTACATGATTCATCACAACTATTTTAAAGTGATAAACGTGTACATGATTCATCACAACTATTTTAAAGTGATAAACGTGTACATGATTCATCACAACTATTTTAAAGTGATAAAGGTGTACATGATTCATCACAACTATTTTAAAATGATAAACGTGTACATGATTCATCACAACTATTTTAAAGTGATAAACGTGTACATGATTCATCACAACTATTTTAAAGTGATAAAGGTGTACATGATTCATCACAACTATTTTAAAGTGATAAACGTGTACATGATTCATCACAACTATTTTAAAGTGATAAACGTGTACATGATTCATCACAACTATTTTAAAGTGATAAACGTGTACATGATTCATCACAACTATTTTAAAGTGATAAACGTGTGCATGATTCATCACAACTATTTTAAAGTGATAAACGTGTACATGATTCATCACAACTATTTTAAAGTGATAAAGGTGTACATGATTCATCACAACTATTTTAAAGTGATAAAGGTGTACATGATTCATCACAACTATTTTAAAGTGATAAAGGTGTACATGATGCTGATCATCCGTTAGAAATAGACTCAGGCTTGTATATAGTAGAGGAGTTTATAAAGATGTTGATAATGACCAGTTTTCTTACCTACATATTATAATTCACTCCTTCATTTCAGTAGTTGTTATTCAATGTCCCAGCAAAAGATACTGTAATATTACCTGCAATTTCTAACAAGTAAAGTAACACAAGAAGAAAAAGCTACTAAACTATGGAAATATTGGAAAGAGAGAAGGTTGTTGATAATGTAATGCAGTATGAAATATTATTAGTAGAGTCACTGTGAAAGTATCGTTACATTTAAGCTTAAGAAGTGAAGTAATTAGAAAAGTGAGAATGGTTGGGGGATACTTGTTATAAGGGTTACTTCTGGACAGATGAGCAGAGAGAGTGGTGAAACCATGGTAGAGGTTGACAGTGATATAGTGGTCAATCTAATTACAGAGGAGGAGTGATCACGTCTTGTCACTTAGAGTCTGTGATTGCTGTATGGCTTAGTAAGTATATTTCTGCCCTGATGGAAAAAAAGAGGAAAGTGGAAAAGATTAACATCCGGAGAGAAGGCAGCAGGTGTAGCTAAAAAGTGTATTCTAAGCAGGAGCAGAGCCAATTTTGACTTAAATATTGTTTTAGTAGTAACTTAAAGGTAAGGCAGAATGAAGAATGGCTCCACAACCAAGCTATTGAGATTTTAGAAAAACAATCAGTGGAGCAGCATTTTGGTGAGGTAAGATTAGATGCAAATACTGTGCTTCTTCAGAGAGATACTTATATTGCTGTCACTAGTTATGTATGCAATATACAGAGTTTAGCATATTCAGAGCCTTTTACAGTGAAAAATGCTGCTTTTTGGAAATGTTGGAAAAGGTTATTTAAAGAACCAAACGTGATTGTTGCAACATGATAATGAAGGGAGAGCATTAACGCCTTACATGACAAGTATATAGGAAGGGTTATACTGCTTTGTTGTACTTCAGGTGGTAGTACGCTTAATGGGGGGGGGGTTGAAATCTTTATTACACTACATTAATAATTATTGAGTCTAGTACACCTTTCAGCACTGACTCCTCAACATGGAGTTTTATTTTAGTTAACTCAGAAATATCGGACAATATACCTTTTGGGGATGGAGTCCTTCACTTGTGTGCATATTTCAAAGTAAATGGGTAGTTACATATATTAGACAGACAATATTAGTTACTTAATGATTTGTTTCAATATGTATACTGTAATCAATTCTTTCTGATTGTTTTTTTTCTTGTTTGGAAAATGAGTGGTCTGTCAAGGTGGGCTTGCTTCAGGTGACAGCTATCACATATTGTCGGGAAATGGGACCTTTTGTTTGTGTTGTGTTCACTATGGCATGACAGTGTGAAAGGGGCCAAATCTACAAGAGGAAAAACAAAATGGTGATTCAAGTTACCCTGATACTGAAATTCATAAAGATGTTGATAACAACCAGTTTTCTTACTTACATATTATAATTCACTCCTTCATTTCAGTACAATGTCCCAGAAAAGGCTTTGATTAAGAAACAAATGGTACAGATAGCAAGGATGCTATCTGATAACACCAGGATCAATACAGAAAATGAGAAACTGAATTATACTAGGGGAATATCCAGGAGGGTTGTAGAAATAGGACTGAAGGTATTTCCATACCACTTCTTCTCCGGGGCTGTGAAATTAGATTCAAAACCTGTCATGGGAAGAGTGATCAATGTTTTTCAAGAGCCTGAGTCATGAACTACAGTATTTACAGTGAGAATATTAAGGAAGTGATTACTAAAAACTGGACCATAGTGGCCTGTGGGGGTAAATAGCTTAGTGTATTAGTGATAAACCTTTTTTTGTTTATAAGAAAGGTCAAAACTTTAAAAACACTTTTGAGAATAAAAGGAATAAATAGGCTAACAGAAGGGATGCTGGTACTTTTAAATGGGGGATGTGTTCCCAGTCCCTTTGATTAAAGAAGATAGCAGTGTTAATATAGTCATACAGAAGACTATTGCAAATGAAGGTCACATTAATTGTCTTTGTCATGGAGTTATTTACATTGCTATGTGTCAAAAATGTGTGTTTTTTTATTTTAGAAAGCTGGAAAGGGTTCTTCAGGAAAGGGTTTACAAACATCAGTATGATATTAGGAAATGCAATCCCAATAATGCCTATTTAAACATGTGGAGCTTTGCCAAGACTACAGATTTTTATTCGTAGTTCTTAAACATGTCCCTAAAAATTACTGGGGGATGCATGCGGGAAGAGCAACTTGAAGCTAGAGAACTAGTGTGGAAAATCAGATCACAGGCCGACAAAGCACCTCATTCAAATTACCGTGTTTCCATTAGCAGCATTTTAAAAATTAAAGCTCAACCTTTTTAGTTAGGTTTTTTATAAATTATTTTTAATGATGATTATTTAATATGCTGCTGCCGTTTATGTGACAAAATATTTTTATTATATAGCATATGATTCATATTAGCTTATTAGCACTGTGTAATACTTTATATATGAAGATTGGGCATGATGTGTTTTTAATTATAGTTTTTAATGATTTTGCTGTTGAATTGTCATATGATCCATTACAGAGCTCGTAAAAAAAATTATCTTTTTCGTATTCTAGTTCTGATGAAGTACTGATACCTGGAGAATAAACGCGCTTAACGTATTTAATTTGGGGTGTTTTGAGAAGCTTTGTGATCTGTGTTTGCTCCTTGTAGCTTTGTTACAGCATCTTCAGCTGCTCAGCTGCTTTTTTGTTATAAGAGGGTTACACACACTTGGGTACAGACTCAGCTGGTAGAAATTCTTTGGTGAAGACGGGAGAAATTAGCACTGATGGTTCCCTGGAAGGGAAAGGGCTACTTGGAGGGAATAACCTTTGCAGAAATGAGGAGATAGCCTCTGTAGTCTCTACTTCATGCCCCCCCCCTCCCCCCGAGCTTTGAAAAATTGAGAGGGAACTGGAATGTTAAAATATCCCATTATTGTCAGTGGACTTGGATACAGCCAAAGTATTTAGCAGTGCTGGTTGGAATTTTATGTTTACAGCAATGGCAATATGTGCATTTCTCTTAAAAATAATAAAATAATAGCATCACTAAGGAGAATATATGAAAGATCAGAGTAAAGAATAAACATAGCAAGGTTACTTTCAAGAAAATTGAGTTTGAGCAGGAGATCTAGGTTTGATGCCCTTTTTCCCCTCTATTATTTAGATTTAAAGCCTTTAGCAAGCTGCTGCCTGGGTCATCCCCAGAAAGGGAGATTTGTGTCCTACTAGCAAAGGCAAAAATAAAAAAAATGGACACAAGCCATTTAAGATAATAGTACTATCCATATATAGTGTTGCAACTATAATGTGGCAGAAAATATTATAAAGACTAAAGCATTGTGGGACTGGAGCAAGTAGACTCGTCCAGTAGGGGTTTGCAATAGTAAGGACACATCAATTCATCCAGTAGGGATATGCAGTACTCTAAACACATGAATTAATCAGAAGATGGCTGGAGAAAATCATGTGAAACTTCAGATATGGAGAGTGAAAGACCACTGGCAGGGGTGTGGACTAGGAGTTTTAAGACAGAGGAGGGGGTTAAGCATTAGTTTCAATAAAGAGATTCTGAAAGTATTTCAGCAGTTCTATGCTGACCCTCATAATGGGTTCACAACAGATAGAAGATATTTTGAAGGATGGTTGGGTCCAATTCTTTCTGCAGTTTATAAATAAAGTTAGGAAAATTAAGATTTTAGCAGCTATTTGGAAAGCAAAGAGAGAGAAGATGGTTGGGGGGAAGTCCATGGCTATGTCACTGAAGTCTATAAATTGTTAGTTTTGCAAGTAAGAGAGCCCATGGAAGAAGTATTACAGTCCTCCTGCAAGAGAAAGGAAATACAGAAGATACAGGTAACGTTTACCCTATTCCTACCTGTAATGTCGATGCAACATTTTTGCATATATACTGGTAGTTAGGTTAGAGGAAATATTGCCAAAAATGATAACCTGTAAACATGCTAGATTCATAAAGCACTAATTATAGGTAGAGAATGACAGGTTGTTACTCAATTTCATTGAATGAATGGGAACAGAAGGTGTGTGGCAAAGAGACATATCAATAGACATAAAAAATGATTTTTGACATGAAAGTCTGATTTTTCATGGCAAATTCAGTGAATCAGAAAAGGAACCATGCAGGGATTCTTCTGTTTGACCTTCTTCTTTGTAGTAACTAAGAAGCTAACACACACATGATTCAAAAGTATTTGTGGGATAATGGTATGGTTAGGAGTAGCATAAATGCATTCACAGATGATTTTATTATTTTATTAAAAGGTGATGAGAGAGTGTTATCAATAATTCTGGAGACATTCAAACTGTTTTTGAAGAATTAGGTCTTCGATTTCAGTCTGGGAAATCTGTAATCTTGTATATGGGGGGAGGGGGAGGGGGCATATGACTGCCTGAACTTGAGGGGTTGAAAATTATATGGTGTTAAAAGTATATTTAACTATACAACAGGTTGTGTTGAAAATTATAAAGATGTTGGAAGGTATGATGAATGATCTATTAGACGAATGATCAAGTAATGTTAATTCATTGGGCGGAAGGATAGAAATTGTTAGTGGTGATTTTGCCACTAGTAATGTGTTTGCTTAGGGCCATACAGTTGTAGCCATATGATAGATATGTAGGGTCCATGCAAAAAGATCTGTGATAAATATGTGCAGGGAGAAATAAGTACAATTGGTAAAGGTAGGCATTGAATAGATAAGAAATAGCGAAGCTGGCAGATGCCTTACTTTAGGTGGTTTATGATGGACATCAGTGTGGTGCAAGAAACATATGGATTAAGGGGGGAATTGGTGGGTATATGAGCCTGGCAAAAGAGTACAGATATTCTAAGAGAAGGAAGTAGGCATTAATGTTCTGGGGATCAAAATGGAGGCTTGGTTAAAAAGATGGAGGGAAGTCAGATGGGAAGTGTAGGACAAATATGTAAGGATCTGGGATGAAAGGAATCAGTGGAAGAAAAGAGCTTTCTGAGAGAAAGATAAATAAGGGAAGGTCCATTTATTTATTTATTTTATTGTATTTATTTGTATTTGTTTACCAGGGCAGTGCACTGATAAATACTGACCCATTTTGGATTTAGCCCAGGTGAAACGCCCAGCATTTCACTAAAAAAATACAGAAATGTAAGGAATAAAGGAGTACTTCAGACTAAATTACATAGAAAAAAATGTATATATTCATTCTAGTGAGGAAGTACAGTACACTATACAATCAACAGAGTATAATGTATATATTAGTTTCTATAGTAGGTCAATCTTCAGTGAATCTTGAGATAGGAGAAGAGAACTGGAAAGGAGGTAGGTTAAGTGACATGTCGTTTGTTGAAGCAGGAGCATTTGGCTTGGCTGAAGAAGTGTTTTTGAGGTGTAATCTGAATTTGGAATAAGTTTTGATTTCCTTTACATTGATGGGGAGACCTTGCCAAAGAGTAGGTGCCTGAAAGATAAAAGTATGTGCAATGATGTGGGGTTTGTTTCCTAATGACATTTGGTGTGACAGAGCATGTGCAGTGCTGCAGAGTTTAGTTCTACGGGTAATGAGAGTTGGTGTGACAAAGTATGTGCAATGCTGTGGAGTTTGGTTCCTAGGAGTAATTACATTTGGTGTGACAGAGCATGTGCAGTGCTGTAGAGTTTGGTTTTAGGGGTAATGAGAGTTGAGGTGACAGAGCATGTGCAGTGCTGTGGGGTTTGGTTCTATGGATAATAAGAGTGGGTGTGACAGAGCATGTGCAGTGCTGTGGAGTTTGGTTCCTAGGAGTAATTACATTTGGTGTGAAAGAGCATGTGTATTGCTGTGGAGTTTGGCTCTAGCATTAATGAGAGTTGGTGTGACAGAGCATGTGCGGTGCTGTGAGGTTTTGTTCTATGGATAATGAGAGTTGGTGTGGCTTGTGAGTAGTAGCTCAGGTTGTATGAGGAAGTTTTTCATGAAGTCCAACTCTAAGGGATAAGATAACATATGGCATGAAGAAAGTATGTGAAAAGAAGTGTGGCATGTGCCTAGGAAGCTAAGATAGCTAGACCAGTATATATGATATGTAGAATTTTTCATAGGTGGTACAAGTTATCTAAAAGGAGTAAGAAATAGAGTTGGTAAGAGGGGATTAGAGGGAAAAATATGAACAGTGGTGAATAATATTCATATGTGGTAAAAATACCTGTGATAAAGGAAGATCTGGAAACATAAGTGAAGGATGGAGAGTTTTGTATAAGAAAGTGAAACAAGAAATGTTATTATTTTATAACTTTAGCATGCAGATAGAAGATATGACGTGCAGTAGAAAAGAAAGAGTGGCATGTTAACTTAATTCTGAGTGCGCAAACAATTCCAGTGTAGCTGGCTAACAATAAGCAGGAGTCACCAAATTTCAATAAAGACAAAAGGTATGGGTTGTAAGATACAGAACACACCAAGGGCAGATGTTTCACTTTCATAAAGTTTTATTTACAATGCTCATTCCAAATGATATCAAAGTAAACTGCATTTGGGAAAGGAAAAATATACACAACTCCTACAAAGTTACACTTCCAAAAAGCTTAGAGCAAGAATCTCATCTCCTGCGGGTTAATGTCTCTCACAAAAGATTCTTCAGTGTCACAAAATCAAGCTTATCGCCCAGTTAATTTTTGTAATATCTCTTTCAAGCAATTTTCTTCTCTCATATGACTAGTTCATCCACACACAAACAAAGCAAATAAAGTTCTTCACTTTGTGCTGAGACGTCAGCTTCTCTTTACACCAAATATTCCCTCTGCATTGACAGGTCAATATCTCTGACCTGTATGGTTATTTTTTCACTCAATTAAATGTCTGTTCTGTTCTGCCTTAAGGGCAGGTAAACACTCAATCAAACAGTAGATCACACTATTTACACAAATGAGTAGTAGAAAAAAAAACATATTTTTCATTACTTCACCTCTACTGTGCCACAAAGTGGATCAGAAATGTGAAGAAAATTCTGATACAAATGATAATATACTATAGACTTTTGTGTATGCATATGATTTTCTGTCTTGTGTAGGAGGTTTATTTATATATTTATATGTGTTTAGCAGGGTAAAACAATGATCAGAAATATCCGCTTGCAGACTCAACCCAAATTACATGTAGAGTAACAGAAAACTGCACATCAACAAGGTGTTGACATATGAGATGCGTATACATAGAGGTAAAAAGATATACAAATATAAGAAACTGCACACACACAGAGATGAGCATAACTGTGCATATGCATAGAGGTAAATAGATACACAAATACAAGAAACTGCACATACACAGAGATGACCATAACTGTGCATATACATAGAGGTAAACAGATACACAAATACAAGAAACTGCACATACACAGAGATGAGCATAACTGTGCATATACATAGAGGTACACAGATACACAAATACAAGAAACTGCACATACACAGAGATGAGCATAACTGTGCATATACATAGAGGTAAACAGATACACAAATACAAGAAACTACACATACACAGAGATGAGCATAACTGTGCATATACATAGAGGTAAACAGATACACAAATACAAGAAACTGCACATACACAGAGATGAGCATAACTGTGCATATACATAGAGGAAAACAGATACACAAGTACAAGAAACTGCACATACACAGAGATGAGCATAACTGTGCATATACATAGAGGTAAACAGATACACAAATACAAGAAACTGCACATACACAGAGATGACCATAACTGTACATATATAGAGAGGTAAACATACACATGTACAAGAAACTGCACATACACAGAGATGACCATAACTGTGCATATACATAGAGGTAAACAGATACACAAATACAAGAAACTGCACATACACAGAGATGAGCATAACTGTGCATATACATAGAGGTACACAGATACACAAATACAAGAAACTGCACATACACAGAGATGAGCATAACTGTGCATATACATAGAGGTAAACAGATACACAAATACAAGAAACTACACATACACAGAGATGAGCATAACTGTGCATATACATAGAGGTAAACAGATACACAAATACAAGAAACTGCACATACACAGAGATGAGCATAACTGTGCATATACATAGAGGAAAACAGATACACAAGTACAAGAAACTGCACATACACAGAGATGAGCATAACTGTGCATATACATAGAGGTAAACAGATACACAAATACAAGAAACTACACATACACAGAGATGAGCATAACTGTGCACATACATTAAGGTAAACAAATACTCAAATACAAGAAACTGCACACACACACACAGATGAGCATAACTGTGCATATATATAGAGGTAAACAGATACACAAATACAATAAACTGCACAAACACAGAGATGAGCGTAACTGTGTATATACATAGAGGTAAACAGATACACAAATACAAGAAACTGCAACCACACAGAGATGACCATAACTGTGCATATACATAGAGGTCAACAGATACACAAATACAAGAAACTGCACATACACTGAGATGAGTGTAACTGTGCATATACATAGAGGAAAACAGATACACAAATACAAGAAACTGCACATACACAGAGATGACCATAACTGTGCATATACATAGAGGTAAACAGATACACAAATACAAGAAACTGCACATACTCAGAGATGAGCATAACTGTGCATATACATAGAGGTAAACAGATACACAAATACAAGAAACTACACATACACAGAGATGAGCATAACTGTGCATATACATAGAGGTAAACAGATACACAAATACAAGAAACTGCACATACACAGAGATGAGCATAACTGTGCATATACATAGAGGTAAACAGATACACAAATACAATAAACTGCACAAACACAGAGATGAGCGTAACTGTGTATATACATAGAGGTAAACAGATACACAAATACAATAAACTGCACAAACACAGAGATGAGCATAACTGTGCATATACATAGAGGTAAACAGATACACAAATACAAGAAACTGCACATACACTGAGATGAGTGTAACTGTGCATATACATAGAGGAAAACAGATACACAAATACAAGAAACTGGACATACACAGAGATGACCATACATGTGCATATATATATATATGTAGGTAAACATACACATGTACAAGAAACTGCACATACACAGAGATGAGAATAATTGTGCTTATACATAGAGGTAAACAGATACACAAATACAAGAAACTCCACATACACAGAGATGACCATAACTGTGCATATACATAGAGGCAAACAGATACACAAATACAAGAAACTGCACATACACAGAGATGAGGTGTGTTAAGTGACATGTCGTTTGTTGAAGCAGGAGCATTTGGCTTGGCTGAAGAATTGTTTTTGAGGTATAATCTGAATTTGGAATAAGTTTTGATTTCCTTTACATTGATGGGGAGACCTTGCCAAAGTGTAGGTGCCTAAAATATAAAAGTATGTGCAGTGATGTGGGGTTTGGTTCCTAATGACATTTGGTGTTACAGAGCATGTGCAGTGCTGTGGGGTTTGGTTATGGGTTAATGAGAGAATGTGTGACAGAGCACGTGCAGTGCTATGGAGTCTGGTTCTAGGGTTAATGAGAGTTGGTGTGACAGAGCATGTGCAGTGCTATGGAGTTTGGTTCTAGGGATAATAAGAGTTAGTGTGACAGACCATGTGCAGTGCTGTGGAGTTTGGTTCTAGGAGTAATGAGAGTTGGTGTGACAGAGCATGTGCAGTGCTGTGGAGTTTGGTTCTATGGATAATAAGAGTGGGTGTGACAGAGCATGTGCAGTACTGTGGAGTTTGGTTCTTAGGAGTAATTACATTTGGTGTGACAGAGCATGTGCAGTGCTGTAGAGTTTGGTTCTAACGTTAATGAGATTTGGTGTGACAGAGCATGTGCAGTGCTGTGGAGTTTGGTTCTAGGAGTAATGAGAGTTGATGTGACAGAGCATGTGCAGTGCTGTGGAGTTTGGTTCTATGGATAATAAGAGTGGGTGTGACAGAGCATGTGCAGTGCTGTGGAGTTTGGTTCCTAGGAGTAATTACATTTGGTGTGACAGAGCATGTGTATTGCTGTGGAGTTTGGCTCTAGCATTAATGAGAGTTGGTGTGACAGAGCATGCACGGTGCTGTGAGGTTTTGTTCTATGGATAATGAGAGTTGGTGTGGCTTGTGAGTAGTAGCTCAGGTTGTATGAGGAAGTTTTTCATGAAGTCCAACTCTAAGGGATAAGATAACATATGGCATGAAGAAAGTATGTGAAAAGAAGTGTGGCATGTACCTAGGAAGCTAAGATAGCTAGACCAGTATATGATATGTAGAATTTTTCATAGGTGGTACAAGTTATCTAAAAGGAGTAAGAAATAGAGTTGGTGAGGGGATGAGAGGTAAAAATATGAACAGTGGTGAATAATATTCGGTTTACCTTTACATGTGCGTGTTGCACACGGGCGACCATCAAATGTTCGAAAGACAGTTTTCAAGTTCTGAAAACTTCGAATGGAAGAAGGTTCGAATGTGCAATGAGCGAATGCACAGTGAGAGTCGCTCATTGCACATTCGACATTTAGGGGCAGAGCGTACTATAGTGGGGAGTTGGAAATGGTTCCATTCCCCGCTGTAGTGCCATCTCGGAGTTAGAATAATAAAGACGGGGGGGTGGGGGGTGCAGGGGGGCTTGCCCCCCTGCATTACACGGCATATACTTTTGTTGTCGACATTCATGTTCGAAAAACAGCGAATCTGCTGTTCGATTTGCTGCTGTTTGAACATTAGTAACTGTCGCTTTTTCCAGTTTCAATTTTACGATGCGAGGATATGACCACTCGCACAAGTGTGATTCGAGGTTTTAAAGGTAAACCTAATATTCATATGTGGTAAAAATACCTGTGATAAAGGAAGATCTGGAAACATAAGTGAAGGATGGAGAGTTTTGTGTAAGAAAGTGAAACAAGAAATGTTATTATTTTATATCTTTAGCGTGCAGATAGAAGATATGATGTGCAGTAGAGAAGAAAGAGTGGCATGTTAACTTAATTCTGAGTACGCAAACAATTCCAGTGCAACTGGCTAACAATAAACAAGAGTCACCAAGTTTCAATAAAGACAAAAGGTATGGGTTGTAAGATACAGAACACACCAAGGGCAGATGTTTTGGTTTCATACAGTTTTATTTACAATGCCCATTCCAAATGATATCAAAATAAACTGCATTTGGGAAAGGAAAAATATACACAAGTCCTAAAAAGTTACACTTCCAAAAAGCATAAAGCAAGAATCTCATCTCCTGCGGGTTAATGTCTCTCACAACAAATTCTTCTGCGTCACAAAATCAAGCTTATCGTCCAGTTAATTTTGGTTATATCTCTTTCAAGCAATTTTTTTCTCTCATATGAATAGTCCATCCACAAACAAAAAAGCAAACAGAGTTCTTCACTTTGTACTGAGACATCAGCTTCTCCTTACACACCAAATATTCCCTCTACATTGACAGGTCAATATCTCTGACCTGTATGGTTACTTTTTCACTCAATTAAATGTCTGTTCTGCTCTGCCTTAAGGGCAGGTAAACACCCAATCAAACAGCAGATCACACAAGGAAACATTATTTACACAAATGAGTAGTAGAAAAAAAACACATATTTTTCATTACTTCACCTCTACTGTGCCACAAAGTGGATCAGAAATGTGAAGAAAATTGTGATACAAATGATAATATGCTATAGAATTTTGTGTATGCATATGATTTTCTGTCTTGTGTAGGAGGTTTATTTATATATTTATATGTGTTTAGTAGGGTAAAACAATGATCCCAAATATCCGCTTGCAGACTCAGCCCAAGTTACATGGAGAGTAACAGAAAACATATACACAGAGGTAAACAGATACACAAATACAAGAATCTGCACATACACAGAGATGACCATAACGGTGCATATGCATAGAGGTAAACAGATACACAAATACAAGAAACTGCACATACACAGAGATGACCATAACTGTACATATATAGAGAGGTAAACATACACATGTACAAGAAACTGCACATACACAGAGATGAGCACAACTGTGCATATACATAGAGGTAAACAGATGCACAAATACAAGAAACTGCACATACACAGAGATGAACATAACTGTGCATACACCTATAGGTAAACAGATACACAAATACAAGAAACTGCACATACATAGAGATGAGCATAACTGTGCATATACATAGAGGTAAACAGATACACAAATACAAGAAACTGCACACACACAGAGATGAGCATAACTGTACATATATAGAGAGGTAAACATACACGTGTACAAGAAACTGCACATACACAGAGATGAGCACAACTGTGCATATACATAGAGGTAAACAGATACACAAATACAAGAAACTGCATTTACACAGAGATGAACATAACTGTGCATATACCTATAGGTAAACAGATACACAAATACAAGAAACTGCACATACATAGAGATGAGCATAACTGTGCATATACATAGAGGTAAACAGATGCACAAATACAAGAAACTGCACATACACAGAGATGAACATAACTGTGCATACACCTATAGGTAAACAGATACACAAATACAAGAAACTGCACATACATAGAGATGAGCATAACTGTGCATATACATAGAGGTAAACAGATACACAAATACAAGAAACTGCACACACACAGAGATGAGCATAACTGTACATATATAGAGAGGTAAACATAGAAACTGCACATACACAGAGATGAGCACAACTGTGCATATACATAGAGGTAAACAGATACACAAATACAAGAAACTGCATTTACACAGAGATGAACATAACTGTGCATATACCTATAGGTAAACAGATACACAAATACAAGAAACTGCACATACATAGAGATGAGCATAACTGTGCATATACATAGAGGTAAACAGATACACAAATACAAGAAACTGCACACACACAGAGATGAGCATAACTGTACATATATAGAGAGGTAAACATACACGTGTACAAGAAACTGCACATACACAGAGATGAGCACAACTGTGCATATACATAGAGGTAAACAGATACACAAATACAAGAAACTGCATTTACACAGAGATGAACATAACTGTGCATATACCTATAGGTAAACAGATGCACAAATACAAGAAACTGCACATACACAGAGATGAGCATAACTGTGCATATACATAGAGGTAAACAGATACACAAATACAAGAAACTGCACACACACAGAGATGAGCATAACTGTGCATATACATAGAGGTAAACAGATACACAAATACAAGAAACTGCACACACACAGAGATGAGCATAACTGTGCATATACATAGAGGTAAACAGATACACAAATACAAGAAACTGCACATACACAGAGATGAGCATAACTGTGCATATGAGCATACATAATACTATGCATTTACATGGAGGTTAATGTATTTGTTGCAGTCAAACAAGAAATAGTAAAGGGGAAGGACTGAGAGAAAAGGGGAAGAGAGGGAGTTTGACAGTATGTCTGAGTGTAGATTATGCAGTTGTAAAGAGGTAGGATATTACCTGCCAACTGGTACATTTCTAGCTGAGTATGTGAGGGCTGGGATTCGGAGTAGATATATTATTCAGAGATGTGCAATTTTGTACAGTAAAAAGGTTACAGAAAAATATGCGCTTGTTCAGTTCTCCAAGCATTCATAAACTCCACAAAAAGTAAAGACTTTACTCACTCTTAGGTAATCTAAGTTCCAGAATTTATGTAGTTGTGTTTTTAAACACTTTATATAATTTAATTTGAATAATTAATAATGAATCATATTTTCTAGCTGCACCATTTGTTATACAGTGCTTTTTCCCTTTTATATTTCACATTTGCCATATCATAATAAATTCAGTTTGCTTTCTGAATTTACACTGAACAATTTTTGAAACAAAAATATCTCTGCTTTAGCACTGCCTTTTGTTGCAGCAAAATATTCCCTCACACTCTGGTAGCATACATCTTTCAGTCAGGAATGCTAATTATCCATTCTTTCATTTTGTATCTTAATCTTGAAAAAAAAAAAACACTTCTTCTACCAACTCCACAACCTTATTTCTTTATTTTTTCACTTCCTTGAAGTACATTTATCTCTTCTTTGACTTCCAAAACCCACCACACTACTTTCTATAAAATAATGCATTCCAGAGCTATAGTTTGTTTTTCTCAAATTCAAAGTAATTCTTGTTCTTACTGTACTAACAAGATTGTTAACAATGCTTTTTAACAGATTTCTGTCTATTCCTTTATTTACTTACTTAATTTATTGCTGTCCAGCATTGTACAGCTAGGCATGTAACATACTGTATGAGGAAGATATGTTGTACATGATGTTGAATGATACATGGAGTAAGTATGTATGTATGAAAAAAATGTATCAAATATTAAAAATGCATTGCATAAATTACAGAAGTCAACATGCAATCGTACAAGTGAATAATACATAAATAGTTATGTTACTTACAAGGTACATGACAATTCTGATCCATATGCAGCTAAAGGCATTACTTTTATTATATAGCATAGTAATAGTAATAGTAATAGTTGCCTCCAATTGCCACAAAAATATCTATAGCAACATTTTTCCCCCCTGGGTAAAATAAAATTCTCTTCTGAAGTCATAGCAAGCTGAATAGCATTTTAATAAAAATTACAGTTTTCCCTTTTGTGAACCTTGTCTATTATTAACATAATCTGGCTTATAGGATTTTGCCATATCAGCTTAAATGGAAACTTTTCAGAAGCCATAAAACTGAAGCCCAATTTTTGAAAATTGAAAAGTTCAAAAACATTTTCTCTGACAGAAACTGGGGTGAAGTATAGAAGATAAGGCTACACATATCCCCTGTATTTCCTGTGGAGCACAAACATCTATACATTCTGAATAGACAACACAATACCAACAGACAAATTCTTAGCCCTTATCAACTTTTAACTCTATCCCTAAACCTAAACTGAACTCTAATTCTATTCCTATGATAGACCCTAAATGTTATTTACACCCTCAACTGAATACTAACCCTAAACATAAAGTTAACTATATCCCTAATGTCAACCAAAAATGAAACCTGATAGTGATAATGAAGATAGTTTACAGAATATTGTTGGAACAATGGAAGAGGAAGGAGGGAAAGTCGGTGATGTTAATCATGTGACACATTTTGCTGATAATGGGGAAGCGGAAGAAAACAGTACTAATATTGGAAAGAAAATACATAAAAGAAAGTTAAGACAAGGAGCTAAAAATTGTTAAGAAAGGGAAAAGACAGTCCTATCTTTTGTAGTTCTAGTATAAAATGATAAATGAATGTTACAAACTAATATTTTGGATTTCTTGTTCACATATTTGTGGTTGATATTATATGTTTACTTGATATTAGGTAGCTTATTGATTTACAGCGGAAACAAATAAAGGTGTTATGGGAATATAAACTTTTATGGAGTTTTAGCAAGGATTCATATCCTGTTTTGGTCATTGTACTTAACTCAAGTATGCACATTTTAGAAGTTTTTGTTTCTATGCCAGGACATTATTTCTGATATGCAAGCTTGGGTAGGAATATTTAGACTTACTGTTATTTATCCTCCTACTAGTATAAAACATATGGAAGATTAATTTCATAATCTGAAACTTTCTAAGTTTCTAAGTGTTAGCTGTCCCATTCTTATGGTATGGGATTGGAACTGCCATATGAGATCTGATATAAATAAAATGGGGTGGATGTGAAAGCAATAAGATATCTTACATTATAGTAGTCTTGTTTTGGGACCTTATATCAGGCCGACTTATCACAGAGGTAGGTTAGCTACTGAGACTGATTATTTCTCCTATATGGATAATTTTATATTACTTTCCTCTATACTTATTAGTATTTGTATAATGGATCATGAAGCTTCATTTTTGAAATTGTGACCAATATATCTAAATAACAGAAGGCAAAGGTATTAAAACATTAAATGTTTAGTTAAAGGAATCACTAGGATGAAAGATATTTGGGAAAAATATGAGGAATCAAGTAGCTACCTTGATTGAGTTTTCTGCAAGATAGTCACAATGGTGGGAGATATACAAGTTAAAGCATAAAATTGTGTTTTGTTTTATTGAAGGATTTCTTTTGCCCCAAAAATGAAGACCTATATCTTGGTTTGGCAGAGATATGAACTTTCATTGAGGTCTATTGATTCTGATCACTTTCTAAAAAAGTAGAGATCTTTGGAACAAGTCACATCTGATAGGGTAGAGATTTTATTGGCTTACCATTGATATACCGTACAATGTTCTAAACAGGAAGTTTCTCCATTTTTGAGTAAAAAAAATTCAAAAAGGTATCTGAAATAATACTTAGTTTAAAAACATCTATTGGAAACAAAGATACAGATCAATTCAGAATTACAAAAGTAGTAGAGGATGATGTCCATTATTTTTTCCCTGTAGATGGTGACAAGACATTCCGGAATATGCCTAAAATATCAGAAGATAATAATGAAGTATTAACTAAATGTGTTTCTTTGTCAGAATTAGATTATATTTTGAAAAATCTCAATAGGGGTTCAACACTAGGTATAGATAGTATTACAGATGGCTTTATAAAACAAAGCTTGACGGGCAAAAACTTATTTTCCTTAATGTACTGCATGAATGGTTGGAACATGTTATAGGATTTATTTAACAAAGGAGAAAAGAAAGATATCCATAACTGAAGACCTATAACATTAAACAATACAGATTTTAACATGTTTTGTAAAATTCTACAAGTTAGATTAAATGGCATTTTCTTAGATAGATTTGATAAAGGTATTTTTGGTATGAAAGGAAAATTGAGTTGGGAAATATCGGCGTTATTATTAAAAATAATAGACAGCATTACTACTAAAAAAGGAGGAATGTTAATTTCATGTGGCATTCAAAATGCATTTGACACAGTGTCCCATAAGAGCTTATGGGAGATTGTCCACAGTTATGGTATGAGTGATAAATGTATTCATGTTGCAATTAGTATTTAAGCATGTTTATGAGTTAGACCTTTTGCCAATTGGTACCTGAGTAAAAAAAAGTTTAAATTCTGTAAAGGAGTGAACCAGGGACACCTCTTGAGTAGATGATTTCATTTGATGATGTCACTGAAAAAATCCTCCATGGCATGTCAAGATGCTTTATGTGGAATGGTACCAACTATCACTTTGCCATTAGTTTTGCAATATGCTGATGATCTTATTATTATTGTTAAAATTAGCTAATATTTAGTGGAACTATATATGTGGCAGATAAGGAGTGGTAAACTCATGTTTCTTTGATTACAGTCACTATTTTCATGTTGGTAAAATATGTAAGTGTATTTATGAATACAACTAAGATAGAGGAAATACAACTGACAATAATGCATTTTTAGACATACATTGCAGTGCAAGCAGTACTCCAAGTTTTTGTTTGTTGTTCTTGAGCACATTCCCACCCAACCCAGGGGAAGCCCATGCGAACCGAAATTAGAGTACAGTGAACTGATCTGACAAATAATGTTTACTGCAGACTAATCTTCTGGGTTAAATAACGCCATATCTATTAAGAGTGTGTTAAAATTAAGAGCTGCCAAATACTGAACTTCAACAAATGTGGAACTTCTACTGTGTTATGTGTGTGTTTTTGATAAATACTTACCTGTACTTAGTTAAGTTCCTTGGAATGATGGGATGTTAACTAAAATAAAAACATTTCTTTTTATTAGAATATTACTTTTATAATTGACTTAAGTGTTTTATTTGTATATTAAATCATTGAATTTTCTATTTATTTGTTGTGTAGTGGACAAGTGCATTGTAAACTTAGGTAACGGTTTCAAGTCCTCATTTTTTTCTTTTGGATGAAAATGCTTAACTTTAATGAAGTACTTGCTTTATTTCATTTCTGTAGAATACTTGAGAGTTGGGCTGTGTGACCTGTGACAGTACTGCTTTTCATTTTGGTTCTCAATTATGTTATTTTAAGCTCCAGAAAGTTAAAGAACAAGGAAATTTAATTTTCAGTGCTTCATCTCAGACATACTACATACAAATATCATTGTTCAAAGCATTACACAGGTTTTCCTGACTTTAATTTAGCCACAATCATTCTTAATTAAATGTCACAGTCTTCTATTTTTTTCTAGACATAATATGGAATGCAAATTTAAATAGTTGTTCTTGTTTATAATTATTGTCTGGTTATTTGCTTTTTTCTGTTTGTTGTATTTGTTATTTTTGTATACTGTTTGTGGCAAAAATTTACTCAATAAAACATTTACAAATGTTACTGTTACCTCAATATTTCCTTCCATTTCCTGGGATTTCATTTGTAATCACTTGCGGACCAGGATCTAGTCTAACTTTGCAGACTTACTAAGGGCTCAATAAATGAGATTATGTTACAGAAATAAAGACGGGAGAACAGTAAAGAAGGGAGAAAAAGAGTTATTTCCTCCCCCACTTCTGAGACAACAATTCACTGCCCTACAAAGTTCCTCACAGAGCTTTCAACTTTCTTCACATCCTGTACTCACCACAGCTACACTTTCCTTTTTCACCTATTACATCCATAAATCTTTCCTTGTCTACCCTCTTCTTCCTGATGTATATAACTCCGTTTAAAATAGTGTGCCTTACTAGTTTACATACTTTTGCAGAAATTCCATTTATGCAGTACAAAATAGTTTTCCATTTCTAGAGCTCATAGTGTTATAAAATATACGTTATACAGTATAACTGCTTTTCAAGTCTATGTACTCCAACTGTAAGATGTTTAGCAAACTATTCCCACCCTTGCACTGCTTAACCCTACTTCTGCTTTTGTATCTTTGATTTTATCACTGTTTTCTTAACGTAAAACTGTGTAACAAGCTTCTTATATTGCCTTGTAACCTTTCTTGTCTGTTTGTAAGCCCAGAGAGGAGCCTAAAAATGGTCCATTTGAAACAGTGCTCAACCCTGTCGACAGATGCATAAATAAATAAATATATATATCTATATATATATATA
The DNA here is from genome assembly GCF_019279795.1 of Protopterus annectens. NCBI lineage: Eukaryota > Metazoa > Chordata > Ceratodontiformes > Protopteridae > Protopterus > Protopterus annectens. Next base: position 1,358,859,703 of record NC_056746.1, read on the forward strand.
TATATATATATATATATATATATATATATATATATAGATAGATACACTAGACAATCTCGACGTACTGAAATCTCAAATTTCAGTATGTCGACACGGAATAGTGGAAAGTGCAGTTACTCAAAACTACACTATGCCGAATGCAGAGGTGTTGAATCTGGAAATGTTGAATCTGACGCTATTGTGGTGTCACATCCATTATGTGGGGTGCAGTTTGTGGATTTATCTGGGGTTTCAGGTAAGTGTTGTGTGTTTGAGGATATTGGGTAGGGATTTTAGCATGTGTGAGTGTGTGCGGTAGTGTTTTTTGTGTGCTTGTGTGTTTAGTGGGACCTCAGAGTTAGAATATATAAGTAGGGGGGTGTGGGGGGTGTAGCCCCCATGGGGGGTGCAGGGGGCTTGCCCCTCTGCTTATAAGTAGGTTAGGTGTGTTTCTGTGTTTTGTTATGTTTGTTTAGTTAGGTAGGTGTATGTGTGTGATTATGTGTTGGTGTGTGTGTGTGTGTGTGTGTGTGTGTGTGTGTGTGTGTGTGTGTGTGTGTGTGTGTGTGTGCGTGTGTGTGCGTGTGTGTGTGTGTGTGTGTGTGTGTGTGTGTGTGTGTGTGTGTGTGTGTGAGTGGTCGTGGTTGTGGTATTCATGATTGTGGGTTTTCGTGTATGTGGGTTTTTGACTATTCAGTCTCGAAATACTGAAATTCGACATTTCAGTACTTTGAGATTGTATAGTGAATCCATATATATATATATATATATATATATATATATATATATATATATATAGTTATATAAAATAAAATGCAATGAATAAAACGTAAGTTGCCAAGGATATGGAGTTTTAATTATGCCTCATCGTGTATTACAGTGAGTATTAATCTGTTACTTAAGTAAAGATCCCATATACAGCCTTTTGCACATACTGTGCCAATGGGAAGATTTTTGTTGTACTGAGATTTTTACTTAAATGACTAACACAAGACTGACAAAATGTCTGCAGCATAACATCTAAATATTTTATTGATTTAGGGGAAAAAGTTTACATGGCAACAAGGAAAATATTTTGATTCATTCACACTGCCCAGACCTCTATCCTGGAAACATGGCTGTGGAAAGTTTTTCAGATGCATTGGGAAAACTAAAGGAGCTCCATGATCGAGAAGTTCAAGGTATGTTTCTGTCTTCTGCACCCTAAAAGATGCCAGATTAGATTAAGGACTATGGAGCATTTATGTTTTGCTTTTACTTTTGTGAGTCTTAATGGGACCTGGGCTGAAAACTAGGTTTTCTTTTAAGCTCGTCCGAATGCAAGGGATGTCAAAAACACTGTTTAATTGTTAGGTCAGCTGGTATACTTTTTCAATTGCATGTGATATCTATTACATTTATTTATTTATTTAACATTTGTTAACCGGGAAAGTCCAACTTGGAACAAAGCCAATTTTCAGTGGAGGCCAAGGGAGAAATGCTCCGGGCATATGCCTTTATAAAGTGGGAGGAAAACCACACAAATGTAGGGAGGACATGCAGACTCTGCACAGAAGGCACCCCAGCCAAGAATCGAATGGTAGAACCTCTTGCTGTGAGGTAACAATGCAACCGCTGCACGACTGCACCATCAAACATACGTAAAGGTGCAGTGATGTTTTAATTTTGACTGTGTCTTGATAAAAGACACATTTTTTTCTGAAGGCTAGGCTAGTTCATCTAATAATTTTTACCAGTTATAGCTGGATTGTGAATAACCATTTTTTATCCACTAGTAAGATTCCCTAGCTCTAGTCCCTGAATTCTGGCATGATGGAAGTCGCAGGATAGTGTCTGACACATCTTCACAGAAATGGCCTGCAATTTTTTAGATGTTGGTCCCTAAATTAAATTGTGATTAGTTCTTTTGAGACTGTTTTTAAGATGAGCACCTTTGGAACATCAGTATTAAATTACAATAAGGCACAGTATGTGTGCGTGTATCCATTATTACTCAGGCCAGACACATAAAAACATGGTACTTCAAGGTCCTGAAGTCCCAGAGTGATCAAACCTAGAGAGAAAGGTTAAGAATAAACCAATTTATCAGTAGATACCACTTATTATTTTACAATGGCAGTTGTCACTAACATCCCTGACTCACAGCCTTATGAAAAGTTAATTGTGAGGACAGCTACAGGGTGGAATAACCTACTGAAATGTTGAAGGCTGGAATACAGAATAGATGAAATAAATGCAAATAGTTTTTCCTGAGTTTTGATTACAGAGCTGTTTAATAACAAACATATATTTGATTTTTGCCATAGTGCTGGAATAAAGCATGGTCATGTGCTTGGTGTTTGCCAGTCACAATACAGTATTTCTTCAAACACTAAATATATTTCTTTTAACTGGTACATGTTTAAAAAAAAACACTTACGAGTGCTGTATTCAAAACTCAGTATACCCAGTCAGTGATATTCAAAAATGCACCTCGAATAAACTATAAAATTGAATAATTTATATGATATGACATTATATATATATTATAGGGTTACAGCTCACTTAGTCGACATTCATGTGCAACTAAATAATCTAGACTGTGATTTTGTGGAAAAGGTGGATTGAGTGAGCTTCTGTTAGTTGATAAGATAAGTGGCTTTGTGGTAGGACCGGGAGTTTGTGTGCAAGTGCGTGTCTGGGTTGGGGTTAGGGTTAGGGTTAGATTAGGGTCAGGGTAAGGGTTAGGGTTAGGTTAGGGTTAGATTAGGGTTAGGGTAAGGGTTAGATTAGGGTTAGGTTAGGGTTAGATTAGGGTTAGGGTAAGGGTTAGGGTTAGGTTAGGGTTAGATTAGGATCAGGGTAAGGGTTAGGGTTAGGTTAGGGTTAGATTAGGGTTAGGGTAAGGGTTAGGGTTAGGTTAGGGTTAGATTAGGGTTAGGGTAAGGGTTAGGGTTAGGTTAGGGTTAGATTAGGGTTAGGTTAGGGTTAGATTAGGGTAAGGGTTAGGGTTAGGTTAGGGTTAAGGTAAGGATTAGGGTTAAGGTAAGGATTAGGGTTAGAGTTAGGGTTACGGTTAAGGTAAGGGTTGTGATTGGGATAGGGTTAGGTTAAGGTAAAGGGATAGAATAAGTATGAATAGGGGTCCATGTGGGTTAGGGTCAAGTAAGGGAATGGATTTAATGCTGTGTGGGTGAGAGTATGTTTTTGCGTGTGCGTGTGTGTGTGTGTGTCTATATAAGGTATGTGTCCAAGTTCTCTTGTTTATTAGTAGCATTACAGAAAGGAATTTTAAGGTAAGGTGCACAGTTAGGATTTGCAACAGGGGGAGGGTTAGAGTTAGGGCCACTGTTAGGGGTGACACATATTACTATGGTAGACAGGGGGTCTCTGCCCACCTTAGTAATGAATGCTAACCTTAACACTAACCACAACCCTAGCCCTAATCCTAAGTCTAAACCTAACCATGCCTCTAACCTTAAGAATACCTTTAAAAAACTTTCTGTAACACCTCCACTACACAAGACAGGTAAAACTGGGGTGTACGGCTACATGTGTGCATGCATGGCTGCATATGTGAGCATATGCATCATTTGTGTGTGTGTATATATATATATATATATATATATATATATATATATATATATATATATATATATATATATATATATATATATATATATATATATATATATATATATATATATTTATGGGTCTACTTTGAATGATCGAAATTACAAAACTTCGAATCTCATATGGCCATGACCATATGATCGAAGTTTTGTAACTTCAAACATTCAAAAAAAAACAAAAATCAAAAACAAAAACAAATGAAAACACATTTATGCAGGGAGGCAAGCCCCCCTGCACCCCCATACCCCCCTCTATTAATATATACCAACTCCGAGATCGCACTACAGCGAGAAAAAGGGAATATTCATTTTCCAAGCTGAATGGAGATCTCCATTTAAGTGTTCAGAGTTTTAAAACTTCGATCATATGGTTTCAGACATATGAAATTTGAAGTTCTGAAACTTCGATCACTTAAATGGAACCCATATAGATATATATATATATATTTGTGTGTGCATATTTGTGTATGCAAGTGTGTGTCTGCTTGAGTGGTCACTGTAGGGGGTTAGTTAGGGGATAGGTAGGGTAGGATACATGTGGGGGGAACAGGTGAGTGTGTGCATGAGTGTCATCAGATAGGGGATGCACGATATACAGACAGTGTGTGTGTGTGTGTGTGTGTGTGTGTGTGTGTGTGTGTGTGTGTGTGTGTGTGTGTGTGTGTGTGTGTATTAGAGGGGATGAAAGAAGGGTTTGCCTATGCCAACACAAAGCATGAGCCACTGGCTGTGATTACTGCAGAAAAGTATTTGTTACCACATGTGATAATCTCTATGTACTTCAGATACATGTATACTAGCTGTTAATGAGAGCTTTTCTCATTGTGGCTAATGTGTCTCTGACTCATTGGTTTTCTCAATCATGTTAAAGTGCCTTTTTTGCTATAGCCTTACCTCTCATGGCTTGGCCATTTCAGGACCCTGACCTAGCTGTTGGGACTTTATAGTTCTATTTTCTTATTTTTAGTTAGTGCATAGTATTTGGAAAGACATTGTAAAGGCATATTACTTAATCCTTGTATTTTTAGATTTTACTTGTTTTCTGAAGTGAGGTAGCCCTAGCATTTTAGTTTCAGTTTACTTCTAGAGTGACCGTGTAAGGCAGGAAGTACTTTGTATATTATATTAATCTCTAATTCCATGTAGTTTTAGTTTTTATATGAATCTTATTTTGTCTCTTCTTATATCTAACAAGAATTGGGTATGAGCGAACTGGCTACTTCTAAAAGACCTAAAAACTTGTCTCAGTATAATTAAAAGCTGATACTGGTCTTATTCTCTTTTGTCCATGGATAAGATAGTTTAAGGTAAATTAAGCAATAGATTTTTATCTGCTGCTGTTAATTATCCCTTAAACATATTAACTGTTTGAGATCTGCATAGTAGGTCAGTGGTAATACATAATGGAGAAAGGGTTAGCTAGGTGCCAAAAAAGGACTATATCTATATAAATAAAAAAAAAATAATAAAATGTGGAAAGTGTGGGATCAAAGAATAGGACAGCTTGAAAGAATCAGTTTAGACTGAATTAGAAGCTCAGGGACTAACGGGAGACAGACAACTGACATAGAGAGCTTTGAAGTAGCAGGTAATTTACAATATGAAGGAGAAAATTGGATATTCAGAAAACACTGGAATTAGAAATGATAGTCTATTTGCTAGTGAGACATGAAAAGACAGAAAGGAACTGAAGATCACTAGACAGGATGGAGTGGAAAACGGTATGGGGAAGACGGCAAAGGAGACAAAATTATGAAAAGTTGTCAGAAAACTGCAAGCATATGGGGGGCACAAAGTAACATGAATGGAAGGGTTTTTTAGCATGAGATGAAGCCTCAAAAGATAGGACCAAGGATGTAAGCCAAGATGGAAGGGTAGTTGCAAACAGGAGTGCACATGGGGAAGAGCTAATAGAGGCAAAGGTTCATGCAGGTATAAACACCACAAAGCCCACAGTTGGAGCATGAGCACATGGAGACATTCAAATACATTGGAGAGAGAAAGACAGTAGAGTGGTGACAGCTTTTAGGAAGAATGCATAAGGGATGGGAAGGACATCACATGCACCACACACACACACACACACACACACACACCAACACATAATCACACACACATACACCTACCTAACTAAACAAACATAAAAACACACAGAAACACACCTAACCTACTTATAAGCAGAGGGGCAAGCCCCCCTGCACCCCCCATGTGGGGGGCTACATCCCCCACACCCCCCTAATTATATATTCTAACTCTGAGGTCACACTAAACACACAAGCACACAAAAAACACCACCGCACACACTCACACACACTAAAAGAATGCATAAGGGATGGGAAGGACATCACATGCACCACACCCACCCACATCCACACACACACAAACATATACATACACACGCACAAGTACACATGCACATACACATACACACACACATACACACACACACATACACACACACACACACACACACACACACACACACACACACACACACACACACATGTACACACTACTGATAATTACTTGTGTGATTTACTTAGATTGACCTACAAATATTTCCCTTAACTCAGTGCATTCAGCTGCTAAGCCCATTCTTAAGTACAACATACATTAGAACATTACAGATTAGTAATAGGCCAAAAATATTTTCCCTTCATTTGACATTTCTCCTCAGAAAATATATTTAGTTTGTTACTGCCACAATAACAGCTTTATTAAGATACTTACAGCATCCACAGTTCAGGTAGCTGTTATATAAATTCAGGCTTCCTTAGTGCCTCCTTATTCCAATCCAGGCATGGGAAGTCGCATCAGAATTACCCGCAACTCTCTCTCTCTCTCTCACTCTCGTAGTGCAGCCATTTAATCATGATTAATGGGAGAAGTGGTCCATGACTGCATTGTTAACCTTTGCTTTTATTAATTAATAGAATGAAGTAGAATTTAATACATTTTCTTTACTTGTTTTTATTTGTTTTGTTTTTTAGCACTGCAGGCGAAAATTGCTGAGTTAACACTGGAAAAATGCCGGTGAGTATCTACTGTAGTTGTATCTGCTGTAGTCATCCTGTAGACATGCCATTATTGACACTGAAATGATTGCGTTATTGTTTTTTAATAATGTACAATAGCTATACTTTTTATGAGACTTATCCAGCCAATGGTTCAGTATTACCCAATAGCTGTTCAGTATTACCCAATAGCTGTTCAGTATTACCCAATAGCTGTTCAGTATTACCCAATAGCTGTTCAGTATTACCCAATAGCTGTTCAGTATTACCCAATAGCTGTTCAGTATTACCCAATAGCTGAGCCTTCTTAAGCCTCTTTTCCCAACTTTCAGTTTCTCAGATTTGACAGAATGAGCCTGTAGCTTGCTAAATATTAGAGGTATTGACTATATGAAAAATGTCAGAAGTTTGGAACGTATTAGCATGCCCCTTACACTAACTATAATTATGTAACGCTACGACAGAGATTAGAGTAGATGTATAATATTAAGGAATGGTTTACCTCACACACTGTGAGGGTCAAGGGGGGATTCACTCCTTTCTTGGCTGATGTTCTGTAACTGTGCTTTGTGTGTGTGTGCGTGTGTGCGTGTGCGTGCATGTGCGTGCGTGCGCGTGTGTGTGTGTGTGTGTGTGTGTGTGTGTGTGTGTGTGTGTGTGTGTGTGTGCATGTACATGTTTTTATATGCCAGTAAAGAGTGTAATCACTACATTACTTTCTATGTTACTTGGTTCAGAATGCTGAGTTTTGGGATGTAGCAGATCCTCAATAGCACCTTATATTTTTATGAAGAGAAATGGTCTTCTAACATGAGGGCCCATCATTTACTCTAAAAAAATGTACTTTTTGTGTTATACTGACAGCAATATTCTTACTCTGATGTCTGGTGTGCAAATGGGCTCGTTCTTGTTTGAATAAAGTTTACCTCATTGAAAACAGAACAATCACCTGCACATAGATGAATCAATAAACCCAAAGATTATGTCTTCAAAGCACAAATTCAGTTAAAATGCAAAAAATACAACCATAACACATTGTTATTATTTGGGTAAACTGTGGGTGAATGAAGCCTGGCCTCTCAAGCTTCAGTTGACTAAGGTTCAACCTGCCAACAATCAGAGTTTCTCTATAGGAAATAACTGTCAGTAAGTTCTGCCAGCAGCGATGCCTTCTCAAGAGAATTTCCCCTTCTTCAATTTGGTGCAACCATGGAGTAGCTGTACATAAATCAGGAATGCATGGAGCTTGCTCCCCACAAACAAATTAAAAAAAATGTATTTATATTTTTTATTTTAGTGAATGCAGGTCAAGGATCCTTATCTTCAGTGCATTGTTTCTTCCACTCATAATGAAAACTTATTATTTAGACTAATTCTTGTAACATGCACTTCCCCAAACTGTTCACACAGAAAGTATTTCATACACCTCTTATCCGTAAATATAAATCTCAACCCAAAGTCCAAACTACTTCTCTATTAGTCACTGACTTTTGCAAGTACTACAGCAAAAACTTGTGAATAAACAACTTTATTCAATGTAACATTTGCAAAATGAATCGTATTTGATGAAAAATGACTTAAAATGCTTTCTGTCATTGAGTAAGAAACCTACTACCAAGTAATTTATGTTCGGTATAATACAATGGTAGGCAATTATTATTGAAACTCTTGTAAACTGATAGACAAAGCAATCAGCATGCCAATTATAAATGCAGCCATAATCACTGGAAAAAGACTGGCAAATCCAGCATTTAATACCCTGTGGTTGTAGCTGCTAAAATAAACATTACTTTTGTAATTCTTTCTGGGCCAATAAGCAGAGAAATCAAATGAATCCAGCAAGCCAACCCCAAAAAATGACTTCTCCCCTCTCTTAAGAAACAGAAACTCAAAAAAAATCCAATCACCTAGTGTGGGAATATAACCCACACCCGACAGGTCTTCAGCACCAAAAACTAGTGTGCTGCTTGCTCAGCCTTTGACACTAACAGTCAACACATACACATCAGGAAGAAGCTTTTACCAACCCCTCATGATGGAAAAGATAAAATATTTGAACAGGTTTGAGAATGCAAATACCTTTTTTTTTTAAAAAGTAAACATGTGGGTGGCTAAAACGTATCTTTCTATGGATGGCTGTTTTTTTTTGTTTGTTTTTTTTGTTTTTTTTTTTTTGTTTTGCTTTGTTTTTTTGATCCCTTGGACATTACCCTTGTGATCAAAGTATAATAGTTGTTGTAAGACAAGTATTGCACAGTCATAGATTATTTCTGATTTTTAATATAAATATTGTTATTCTTGACATATCTTATGTTTTTTCATTACATATTTGACAAAAAAATTCTACAGAGCACTTTCTCATTCTGCAAGTCTAATTTAACAAAAATGAAGGAGCAGTCAAGGAAGCAAATATGGAACAGAGGAAGGTGTGACTGCATCATTCATTACACCCGGCATTTACTGCTGACTACTAATTTGTAAGTCTAGTAATGACACATCTCCTCCCTGCCTGTGGCCTTTTCACTGCTTTTCGCTTTCTCCCTACTCTTTCAATTCTAAACTGATATTTAGCCCACCTTTTATTTCAGTATATCTCCTGCAGAACTTAAACTCTGCCCGTCTATTAATTCATGCCCTTGTCATAGACAGTCTGTAGCTCTGACATCGAAAATTACCTTCTTTACTACTGCAGTCAATACCTTGACAGATGCCCAGACTGGATTATTTCCTTCTAAAACACAAGCTTTCACTTTATTAGCAAAAGCAGGTATCAATGTTACACAAGTGTAGTAGCTTCTGTTAATGGAGAAAAGTTAGAAAATATATTTTTTTCGAGATAATAACTACCCACATCAGGAATGTGTAATAACAATGAGATATTGCAACTCATCCCAGTAAAAATGTTTGCTTGTTTAGAAAGTTTTACAATTACGTCAGAATACTCAGCCATAAAATGTTACACTTTCACCCCCCCATTCATGGCAAGCTCTTAATATTTGCCCCCAACACTAATTGCCTTTACCTAATGTTATACAGTACAATACAAATGCATCTTTTTCTGCACCTGAAGACCACGAGGATGAGATAAAGGGCAGATATCTAAATGTGTCATGTATTTCAGACCATTCCTTCCCTTCATCTTCCTCTCTCCATGTATAGGTAATCTTCACATCCTGTAAACAGGAAGTAGTTCAAAACTAACCAGTCACAAGAAGGTAATCTTCATATCCTTTAAACAGGAAGTAGTTCAAAACTAACCAACCACAGAATGGCCCCCAGTGTAACAGTCTACTGAATTTCTATCTCATTTTGGCCTGTACTTTGTTTCTGATAGGCCCAAGAGAATCTATCAAACTCACTCTTTGTCTGCCCTTATCTTTTACCCTCATCCTTGCTTGCTTGTGATTCGTTACCATTTTGTACTGCATCTCCAAAAGACACTGTGAAATCTCTAAACCACCATTTTCACACGATAGTGCAGGTACTTCAGACAGCAGCAGCTCTATCTGCCCACTTTCTGTGAGACAAACTAATTAGTTATCTGCTCACTCACCTGTAAATATTGCCAGTGGCTTAACATGTTGAACCTCTGATTTTTGGTGCTGGAGCATCAGAAGGCTGCTGGTTCTATTCTGACACCAGGTGCTAAGATTTGCTTTCCAGTACTAACACTGTAGTGCTGCATGAGGGGTGCTGTACTCCTTACTGGGGTACCCTTCAGATGAGATGCTAAACCAAGGCTTCATATGCCTGACTTGGTGGTTGCTCAGATGTATTTAAAAGATCCAACAGCAATTATCAAAAAGGCTTGTGCCCTGGCCAAATTTCTCCCTTAGTAGGAATATCACCTTAGGTTTCCATTGAAAAGAAACCACTGGTCTAGTGAGACTAATCGTCTAACCCAATCAACAAAAGATAAATAAATTGTAGTTCCACAGTCTCTCCTCAGAGAAAGACTGCTTAGGTTATTCCTTTTCATGTGACATGGAACTTTGAAAGTAATAGAATGATACTTTTCTCTGTTTTTTGTTTTCACTTTAGTTCAGCCAGCTACTTGACACTGCAGTTATTCATTATGTGCCACAGCATATGACTAAACACAGTTTAATTTTATCTTCAGTAGCATGAATTATAATAGTTATTTAATAAGCATGTAGTCCAGATGATCATTAAGGAGCCTAGCCTAGATTCCAAATTCCTGTAAATGACTTATTTAAACTTACATAGTAGGAATATAGAGACTGACAGAATCAAACTCAGGATTACAGGAATCAACTTGTTAGCATCTCATACCTTCTAAGTTAACTGCCAGACTAAATTAAGGAAGAATTACAGTTTGTTCTTTGTGCTGTACTCTCGGATATCACTTGGTCACTACATGATTAGTGAGTAGGCCACTGACACGTTAGTGGTACAAGGACGTTCATACTGACTGAATACTAAGTCAATATGAGGAAAATAAGCAATCTTGTCCTTACCAAAAGCTCTTTTCTTTCCATAGTTACTTGTCTTTTCATCTCACCTGAGTTCGTCACTATCAGACTTAAATTAAACAAGAATCCATTCTGGGATATGTGTTCCTAAAATCCTTTCTATATGGTATCGTATCTTTAATTGTCTGCACTCTCCCTTCCACTGTTTTACTGCCTGAACCTGCTTCTGGTGAGCAGGTGTCTTAAAATTAGTAAAGCAAAACTGTTACAGAGATGGATTGTCAAACTAAACAAGTTTAAATACAACTGAACTTTGAGTTTCACTAACAGTTTCAAGACTGTTAATGAGAAACTTAATGGGATACAATATGAATTAGAAACCTTTCCTTGAAGACTGTTCAAACTATCCCACCACCATTCCTGCATTTCTAAAGTCATGTACCTTTATCACATTTAATAAAAATGAAATATGCAGCATACAACTTCCTCTTACTAACAACATGTGTTTTACTAGAGTCCACACTTACTTCTAGCTATCAGAATGACATTCATGTATGATGTAGCATTCTGCTCCCAGTCAATGACACTCACCCTTATGTGCCTCTTTTAATACTCTTGCAGCTTACCTGTTCTCACTAGATATCTCGTGTATCTTTTAACAAGGCCTTGTGGGATTTGTATATCTCTCAGAGTTAGTCACCTAGTCATTTCCCACTCATATTATGTCACATGTCTGGGTAAGGTCAGATCCTTCTCATATTCTGTCACATGTCCAGGTAAGATCATATCCCTTTCATATTCTGCCATGTTTCTATGGTAACACCTACCTATTCTTGGAAAAAGACTTCCCATCATTACAGTTTTTCTTAGATTTTTTTTCATCACTAGTTCTCCTAAATGTGTTTGAAAAGGCATATTCTAAGAAGGAACTTTTTCAATCCCTGCATGGTATATCAACTGACTCTTAGCCCTGACATCTGGCACTCAATTCAATATCTTCATAACTAAATTCATCTTGTAAAACTAGTTTATGCTCAGCTGTAAAATTACTGCTTTTTAAATATATTATTTGCCCTCCTTTAGTGGCTATTTTCTTGGCGTTTATGGACAAATACACCCAAATCAGTACCAGCTGGTTCTAACTACATTCTTGTAGATGCAGATGACACCATGTGGAGCCATTGGCAAGATCTGGAGCTAGAACACACTAGTACCAGTAACATTTGTACCAAAATCCAATATTTGCAGAGCTGGATTTCCTTATATAAAGATCAACCTATATCATAAAAGCCCTGCTATGCTAACATATTCACAATGTTGATGCAGTTTTTCTATGTTACATTGTTACAGTGGATTCATTTAAATGTCTTCAGTGAATCAAATTTTGTAAACCAAAAACAATTTTATTTTTGCAAGGGGCTAGTCCTACTACACACCCTCATACTGTAGGAACCCCCACAGACCCCATAACTTATGTGTACTATTTACACAGTTACATTGTTACACTGGAGAAAGAGTGATCTAGGTTTTCTGTACAATCTTTCTTTTATTTTAAGACCCAAAGATATTACTGTCATATAGTTGACATGTTCTTATTCTACATGTTTCAATGACATCATAAGTGTAAAGGAACTGGTGGTACTGACCCTGTTTGTAATGCAAATTACCATGCTGACTGTCAAGTACAAAGCTATCCTTAAAGTAAACAATGTAAAGCACCTATATCTGGTTTTGTTGTGTTCTGCAAAAAGAAATCTGATTCTGATCAGGTGACTGGTGTTTGAATGGAGATCTGACTCTGATCAAATGATTGAGGTTTGAGTACCAACCTTAGCACTGGAGGGATGGAGATCAGATTCTGATCAGGTGACTGGTGTTTGAATGGAGATCTGACTCTGATCAGATGACTGAGGTTTGAGTACCAATCTTAGCACTGGAGGAGTGGAGATCTGATTTTAATCAGGTGACTGGTGTTTGAATGGAGTTCTTACTCTGATCAGGTGACTTGTGTTTGAGTATCAATCTTAACGCTGGAAAAGGCAGAGTGAAAAATGAATGAAGGAGTGAAGTTCACTTGCCTTCCATAGGAGAACTGGGTGGAGGCATATGGCAGGATATACTGTCAGAGGTAGAATCATCAGGGGAGACTGGTGGTCATGCTGAGGTGTTTTCTAGAAGGAAATTGGGCTGTTTGATTGTCTGCTGAAAGAGATGGGCACATATATCACTAAGTCCACTACACACCAACCATTGCATGCTACAGGCAAGTACAGAGGACTATAGAGTTCGAGTAAAAAAGAAAAAAAAAACATTTGTGCTGATATGTAATGGTCTCAATCCCAGTCTGTCAAATCCTTGCCCCAGGAACTAATGGACCATAGAGGTCCTGCCCAGGGAATGAATGGATTAATAGGGCAACTGGGAGGCTTGGAGCTGATGATCAATGCAGAATGGTGAAAAAAAAAAGATAAAAATAAAGCACCGGACACTTATTTAATTATTTATTTAATTACATTTAACTGGGAATGTCTGACTGGACATGAAGCCCCTTTTCAGCAGAGGCCCAGGAAAATAAGCTCCATAATAAATATGGTTTTGCAAAATACACAGTGAACAAGACCAATAATACAACAGTGAAATACTTAATCATAAGCAAAAGTTTGGTTACTGCAACAACAACAAAAAACTTTCAGCAGGAAATGCAGTGCAGTATCCAATAAAAAGCCAGCAAGATTTTTTTTCTTTCACCAAAAAGACTTTAATGTTTAAAACCCAAGTAAACAGGTTTAGCATTTTTGTCTTATCTAGACATCACCAGAACCTGCAATAACTCATTTACCACTTCCATTTATCAGTTCACAAAGACATTACCAAAAATGTGAAGGTACAAGTACAAAGTACAAAAAGACAGGTGCGTATACTTAAAGAATGACAATTCACATACAAATTTATATAAACAATCCTAAAATGTCAAAAGAAAACCCTGTTGAGAAGAGAAAAAAACGTTTCATAACTTACTAGCTCTAACCTTAAGTGCACAGTTAATACTGACACAATCCGTTATTAAATATGGACTTGGTAACTGTTGCTTAAATAAAGATGAAGCAATAACAAATGAAACAACGCATACCGAAAATACATTTTTAAATCGACTACTCTACAGATAGTGCAAGAATAGCTAAAATAATTTGAAAATTTTGGTGGATGTTGGGAGAAACAAAAGTGCCCAAGTATATTGTAGTAGGTGCACCTACTTTTGCTTATAGAAGGAAATGCATTTTTAAGAACTTGCTTGAGAGAGAAAGTACAGGACAGAGGGCCAGTCTGAGCAGCACATGAATGTGGTAGGTGCACACAATGCACAAACTCATTAATACAGAGGACATAGGCACTATCATGCCTACTATATGAAAATGGAGAAAACCTGGTAAATACAAATGTAACATAGCTTCTGATGGGTCTATATTATATTCTTGAAAGCTGACAATGTCGAATCTGACATTGTCAGCACGAGAATATCGAACGCTCAGAATCCTGAGTGTGTAAACGGAAATTTCCGTAAGGGGAGATTTCCATTTACTGCACTGTAGTGCAGTCTCGGAGTTGGTATATTTAAGTAGTGGGGGGTGCAGCCCCCCACATTTGGGGTGCAGGGGGGCTTGTCCCCCTGCTTAAACCCGTTAGGGTACTTTTTTCTTTTTTTTATTTTGCCTTTTTATAAGGTCGACGTTTGAAGACATCAACCATATGGTGTCGACCATATGTTGTTCGATGTTTTCAACTGTCAATCTTATAATATAGACCCGCTGTGGCATACCTCATTTGCTGTAAATCCTGGGAGGCTTTCAACACTTTTAAAACCATTAATGCTTTAAATGTATTTATTTATTTATTTTATTTGACATTTGTTTACCGGGAAAGTCCGACTGGGATAAGACCCATTTTCAGTGGAGGCCTGGGGAGAAAAGCTCCACATACAGAGAGTATACAAAACATATACAAAAAATTATATAAAACTTATGCAGGAACTTATACAGAAAGATATACAAGACTTACAATACACAAGAAATTACATTCTATGGTATTATAGCTGACATTTGTATTACACAATCATCTGATATAATTCCCTATTGTAGTGTAGACATTGTAGTTTCTCAAAGTAAGCTGAGGAAAGGTTTGTAAGGGGAAATTGGATAGAAAAAGACGAGGTTAGAGATTATCTAGACATGAGAGAGCACAGATTATGAGGTGTCAGGGATGAAGAAAAGGTATACCAGCACACTTACTGTATTTAAAGGGGTGATATCACCAACACCCTACATAAATATGCAGTACAATGTTTACATTTTAAATGGTTTTTTTTTTTTTTTAGAAAAGGTGGACATTTGTCAGAGAGGTGAGGACTGGAGAACTCTTTTAGAAATGAGAGAGTTGCAGTGACAGCTAAGGACCAGTGCCACTGTAAATTCTGGACTAAATGATTGAATTACTATTAACTGTGCCCTTAGGATAACAGCTTGTAAGTTATGACACATTTTTTTTATCAACAGGGTTTTCTTTTGAAATTTTGGGATGGTTTATACAGGTTTGTGCATGAATTGCCATTCTTTAAGTATAAACACTAAATTTTTTTGTATTTCGTACTTGTACCTTTACATATTTGGTCACATGATTGCGAATTGATAAAAGGAAGTGGTGAATGAGTTACTCTAGGTTCTGATGATGTCTAGATGAGATGAAATTGCTAAACCTGTCTACTTGTTCTTTTAAACATTAATGTTCTCAGATAGTCCACAGCTTTTCCTGCCCAAAGTGATTAGTGTTTTTTTTACACCGGGCTTGATTTATCATTTGGTTTGTTAATACAAAAATAAACAAATAAATAAATAAATAAGACGTTCAGATCATTTATAATGAAAACTCAAAAAGAAAAATCTAGTGAAAAACACCCTCAGAACATCTCTAGTGAAAATACAAAAACAAAAATCATGTTTAGGTTACATAACTTATAGAAAAGACAGCATGTTAGAGGAATTAGAGGGAGCATTGATAGTGTACGATGTCTCCGTTGTAAAAGTAGAATGACAATGTAGTAGGGAAAGGCAATGCTGGGAGGATGAAAACATTGGTAAAGAAGTTATTAAAAGTCCTGGAAGGGGGAAACAGGAGTAGGAAGGCACTTATTTGTGTGAAATTGTATTCTAGAAAGCTTCATTCTCCATTAAGCAGGCGTGAGAGAAAAACAGAAACACTGAGCTAATGGAAAACTAGACTTTCCATTTAGAATGGTTGTTACGCACTGAGGTATTTGAGTAGGCTCTGAATATGTTCAGCTTTGTGTCTAGTTCATTTTTTGACAGAAGTTAAGTTACATTTTTTTTGCAATTGAGACTGACTAGAAAGAATCTCTATAGTACTTTTAAGTAGTATGTTTTGTTTTCTGACTGGAGATGTCTGTTGGGTTGTATTTACGAAATAGTTTATTAGTGGAACAAGTGAAGTTGCCTGTATAGGAGTCTGGAGACTGGTTGAAATTGGAGTTAGAGCAGTACTATACAGTGATGTGTTTTACTTTGTAGATTAGCAAAGAACTTGGCTACCATGGTTTATCCTTCCTGTAGTTTGCTGAGTTCACAACTCTGGATGTCAGTAACTATATTAGGGGCATATAAAGGATAGTGAGGGAAACATACTCACAAGCGAGGAGAATGTGTTGAGCAGATGGAAAGAGTACTTTGTGGGGCTGATGAATGAAGAGAATGAGAGGGAGAGAAGGTTGGATGATGTGTGGATAGTGAATCATGAAGTACAATGGATTAGCAAGGAGGAAGTAAGGATAGCTATGAAGAGGATGAAGAATGGAAAGGCTGTTGGCCCAGATGACATACCTGTGGAAGCATGGATGTGTTTAGGTGAAATGGCAATTGAGTTTTTAACCAGATTGTTTAATGAAATCTTGGAAAGTGAGAGGATGCCTGAGGAATGGGGGAAAAAGTGTTTTGGTACCGATTTTTAAGAATAAGGGTGATGTGCAGAGCTGTAGTAACTACAAAGGGATTAAATTGATCAGTCACAGCATGAAGTTATGGGAAAGAGTAGTGGAAGCAAGGTTAAGAAGGCAGGTGATGATTAGTGATCAGCAGTATGGTTTCATGCCAGGAAAGAGCACTACAGATGCGATGGTTGCTCTGAGAGTGTTGATGGAAAAGTACAGAGAAGGTCAGAAGGAGTTGCATTGTGTTTTTGTAGACTTAGAGAAAGCATATGACAGGGTGCCTAGAGAGGAGTTGTGGTATTTTATCAGGAAGTCTGGAGTGTCAGAGAAGTATGTAAGAGTGGTACAGGATATGTGCGAGGGTAGTGTGGCAGCGGTGAGGTCTGCTGTGGGAGTGACGGATGTGTTTAAGGTGAAGGTTGGATTACATCAAGGATCAGCTCTGAGCCCTTTATTATTTGCAATGGTGATGGACAGGTTGACAGTTGAGATCAGACAGGAGTCCCCGTGGGCTATGGTGTTTGCAGATGACATTGTGATCTATAGTGAGAGTAGAAAACAGGTGGATGAGACCCTGGAGACATGGAGATATGCTCTAGAGAGAAGAGGAATGAAGGTCAGCAGGGCTAAGACAGAATATATGTGTGTGAATGAGAGGGAGGACAGAGGAATGGTGAGGATGCAAGGAGTAGAGGTGGCGAAGGTGGATGAGTTTAAGTACTTGGGGTCAATAGTTCAGAGTAACAGTGAGTGTGGAAAAGAGGTGAAGAAGAGAGTACAGGCAGGATGGAGTGGGTGCAGAAGAGTGTCAGGAGTGATTTGTGACAGATGAGTACCAGTAAGAGTGAAAGGGTATGTCTACAAGAGGGTAGTGAGACCAGCTATGTTATATGGGTTGGAGACAGTGGCATTGACAAAAAGTCAGGAGTTAGAGTTGGATGTGGCAGAGTTAATGATGTTAAGATTTACACTTGGTGTGACGAGGGTGGACAGGATCAGGAATAAGTACATTAGAGGGTCAGCCCAGGTTGAAATATTTGGAGACAAAGCCAGAGAGGCAAGATTACATTGGTCTGGACATGTGCTGAGGAGGGATGCTGAGTATATTGGGAAAAAGATGCTAAGGATGAAGCTACCAAATAACAGGAAAAGAGGAAGGCCTAAGATAAGGTTTATGGATGTGGTGAGAGAGGACATACAGGTGGTTGGTGTGACAGAGCAAGATGCAGAGGACAGGAAGAAATGGAAACAGATGATCTGCTGTGTCGACTCCTAACGGGAAAAGCCAAAAGAAGATGATGATGATGATAACAGAGTAGGAAGCAATAGTGAATGGCTGGTAGTTATAGGAGCTTGCTCAGTATGGAAAGGCTTGGTTATGTAAAGTAATCCAATTTTGTGCTAGTTTTGTTTGCAGTATAAATGATATCTTGGTCAAACTTCTGGTATGGTCACTGATGAGTCCAAGTAGTTTAGTCAATGTCATGTGTGCAATTATGGCTTGCTTTAATAACATCATTTCAGATGTATATAAACGGTTTTGTTCAGTTAGTGATGGAAAGAGGAGAAGCTCATTGTTTTTTCACATTTTGTACTAGCAGGGATTATGATAGCCATTCTTCAAACTACATACAGTTTTCTTCTGTGACAACTTGGATCTGCCTGTATGAATCAGCTAAGCAAATTATAGTGGAGTTATCTTTGTATTGTATGATTGAGCATTGCTTGACTGAACCGTGCATATCATTTGTGAAAATGTTGTAATGGAGAGGATACATTATTGACCCCTATGGTCATACTACAGTCACTGATGAGCAGTCAGAGTGGGAGTTTTGCCATCTGACACTGTTATTATTAGTCAAGGTAGATATCAAAACACTGAATGTAGAAATTACTTGTTTTGTGATTTGTTAGTTTTGTTGATGGTAGAAGGTGGATGACAGTACTGAAAGCTTTGAAGACATCCAGGAAAAGGAATGCAACTAACTAACCTTGGTTTCTACTTTGGTTGATTGCCTTGAGGAAAGATTACAGTACAGCCTTAGTATTTATTTATTTATTTTAATTTATTTATTCTTTGTTGACCAAGTTAGTCCCACTAGCCTAGTGGCCTTTTTTCAGAAGAGACCTGAGGTGGTATTTTAATGTCCACAAGACATCAAAGGCAGATAGAAGGATAACTTACATCAGCTTTTGAATGAAGAAAACCCCACAGAAGCTGTACTGCCCCAGACATGGCCTATGATGAAAGAAGAAGATGAGCCCAAGGTGACATCCCTCCCCTGGGCCAGTGATCAAGAAGCCTCAATCCTCACCTCTGACACCGGTGGGGACTGTTCACTTTGAGAGAAAAATATACACACACATTATTTTCAGATGCAGATCTCTGCACCAAGCACAATTTCCCTTAAGAGCACACAAGGAATGCACACTTCAGTCCTGGGGCTGAACTTCCTCTCCAGGCCCCAAATAAGACTCCACACTGCCCACCTCAGAGTTGAGTCTTCAGATAGTTGTTCTAAACCAAGTCCTCCAACCACCCTCTATGTGAAATCAGTGCTCTGGTCCCTGTTCATAGGTTCATAAGTTGGTACTAAGCTATCAGCCCTAGGGCCTATACAAGCCAAGCCATAACATTTGCCTGGTTATTTTTTCCAGGAATTTTACTTCCCTGGTCCCCTGTCTAGCAGGGTGACTGACGTGATCCCTGGGGTGAATTTCCTATCTCCCATCTAGTCATCAAGTTTCCTTTTGAAGAGGGCCAAAGAGGCCCTCTTCTTGACATGCATGTGTAGTCTATTCCAGAGAATAGGGGAGTCTCTGGGACAGGAATCTATCCCTCCAGCGTGTTTTGTTCATTGTGATGACCAGGTTTAGATCCCTGAAGTGCTTGGCTCTGAGGGATTGGGATTTTGTTAAGTGTAGCATGTCCATCAGCTCTGGGTTTGACATGGCCTTGTATGTTAAGCAGAGATTGCCTCTTTGTAGACGATATGTGGCAGAGTATAACTGGAGTTATTTTAGCCGGTTAGCATAGGGCATCTCCTTTAGGCCTGTAATTCTTTTAGTAAGGTATTTCTGCAGCCTTTCCAACTGTTGCAGATGTCTTGTGAGGTACATAGGGTGTTGTACTTTATAATGGGTCTAATGAGGGATGAGTACAGTGGGACAATGACCTCGTTTTCCTGGATGAAAAGCCCTTTGTAGTGAGATGTGCCACATAGAAGGATTTCCTGACTGTTGTGGCAATGTGGTTATCAAAGGTGAGACCACTGTCCACCTGTGTCCCTAAGTCCCTTATCACACTTTTGGTGTTTAATGTACTGCCACTTATGTGGTAATTCATGGGTACATGTTTTTTTCCAAAGGGGATAACTATACATTTCTTGGCATTGAGCTTGAGCCCATGGCTCTGGCACCAAGCATCTGTCTCTGTAAGGCCCTTTTGTAGGATATCCACATTATTTGGGGATTCGATAATGGCTCCTAGTTTGCAGTCATCTGTGAACTTTGTTAGCCAGAGTCCCTTAGTGTTGGCCTGTACTTCAGAGAAGTAGATGCCAAACAAGAGAGGTCCCAGGACTGAAGCCTGAGGCACTAAACTTGTCACTTGTCTGGAGCTGGATTTGGAGTTGGCTACTTTTACAGTTTGGGTTCTGTCAGTAAGCCAGTTTGTGACCCATCCAGTGATGTAGGGATTAATGCCCGGCTTAGTAAGTTTATCTATCATTCCAGAGTGTGGGATGGTGTCGAAGGCCTTAGCAAGGTCCAGATAGGATGTGTGGACTGTCTAACCCTCATCCATGGCTCTGAAGACTGATTCGAAGAAGTCAATCAGGTTGAGGAGACAAGATCGGCTCTTCTCAAAACCAAATTGGGTGGGGTCCAGTGTTTGAAGGTTGCCAATGTCTTTGTTTATAAGTTCCATGATAATGCATTCTATGGCTTTGCAGATCAGGCTCATTAGGCTGATGGGACGTTAGTTCCTGGGGTCCAAGGTGGACCCCCTTTGTGGAGCGGGATAACTGTAGCTGTGCGCCACTCAGTGGGCATGAAGCCTGAGGTGAAGCTATGATTAAACATGACACTTAGGTGAGGTGCCAGTTCATTTTGTAGTTCATGTAGTACACAGCCCAGGATGTTGTCTGGTCCCATGGATGCTGTATTCAAAAGTGCGTTTTTTACCTGTGTGGCCGTGATTACCGGCATTTGGCAATCTTTTGGTATTGAGATGAGCCCTTTAGGGGCTGAGAGGGAGGTGAAATTGGCACTGAATCGATGTGCTAGGATACTGGCAATATCCTTGGATCAGTATATTTAGTGTCATTTTGTTGTTGCTCAGAGCATATCTGAGTATTGCCATTTAGATTCTTGACATAACTATAGAATGCCTTGTGGTTGTCCTTAGAATATTTGGCAATTTTATTTTCATAACTAGCTTTGGAGGATTTTATGAAGGAACTCAGCTTCTTACTGAGGCTGGTAAGGGAGTTTTTTGTATAATGGGATTTTCCTTTTTTCTATAACAGTTTCTTCCTACTGTTGTATAACTTGTTAATGGCAGGGGACCACCAGATCGGTTCCTTTTTTGGAGGACAGCATCTTGGTTCTATTTGGAATGGCATGATTTATGCAAAACTGGATATGTTTGTACAGTTCCTTAGTGTAGGATTCGGCAGTCAAGCTTTCAGTTCCTGTCTGCATGGGTGTCATGAAGTTTGTCACTTCTGACTTGAGTAGCATGAAGTTGGATTTGGAGAAGTTTTTTATGGAGTTTTTCCCTACTGGGTGGTGGGGGTGGGATGTGGATGGCAAGGGTGATTAGCTTATGATCAGACCTGACTAACGAGGGGGTGACCTCTGGTGTAGAGCATCAATCTCCCATGTTGGTAATGACCAGGTCAAGGGTATTTGAGCCCCTGGTGGGACTATGGATTAGTTGATCCAGGGCATTGGAATTTATGAATTCCCAGAACCATTGGGCAAAGGTGTTGGAACCCGAGTAGTTTTCCCAATTAATGGTAGGGTAGTTGAAATCACCCAGTATTAGGTTGTATCTTAATATTTTCCAGTATTTTTAAAAAGGTGTAGTGAGAATCTTGGGGCATGGTGGGGGATCTGTAGCAAGCTAGAATTTGGATTACAGTCTTACCTAGTGTTAGTTGCACCTGTAATATTTCAGATGCATTGTGTTGGGCAACTAGCCTGGAGGTGTAAATATCCTTGCTAAATATGGACATTCCACCACCTTTAGTGTTTCGGTCCTGGTTTGGTGGCCAGAAAGTGTGGTAAGAGTTGTAGCCTAGTATTGCAGGGATGGTCTCTGGAGCCTTGAACCAGGTCTCGGTTACTGCACAGATATCGATGTTCTCCATTTTTAGGAGTGTCTCGAGAGAGTACATTTTGAGGTTCAGACTTCTAGCATTGAGTAGCATAACCTTCGGATTTTGCATGTTTTTATCTGTTACGCTGGTAGTTTTGTCATTTGAGCCTTGCCTAATAAAGGCACTATGGGGGTGGCAAGAGCCTTAGCCAGTAACCTGAATCTCAGGGGCGACAGGTGCAGACCATCTCTGGCAAAGCATTGTGGTTTGTCGATCATTGGCTTGGGCTTTCCAAGTAGCTGACACCCACACACACACACAGACATACACACACACACACACACACACACACACACACACACACACACACACACACACACACTTTTTGAGATTTGATTTTCACTCACACACACATACACACACACACACACACACACACACACACACACACACACACACACACACACACACACACACACACACACACCTGGGAAAGGCTGGCACAGATTTACCCACTATGCCACTTCAACCCATACTATAAGGTAGATACTGCCACCAGAACACCCCAAAGCCAGCTACTCTAAGGCTGCTACCAAGGTACCCAATTATACTTAGTAAAATTAATACTTATTCAAATAGTAGTGCTTCCAAGCAGCAAAGCATTCAGAATCATGAAGCCACAGTGCCCTAAATAAATGCAAGTGCTCTCAAAGATTAAAATATTTTCTAAAAGACCAGCCACAATGAAAGGTTTAGATATATTTAATAAAACATAAATATGACAATACTGAATATCTATTCACAATAAACACCAGAGTTTCAATTGACAGGAAATATAAAAACAACACAGATGGAAAGATTCAGACAGATACAGAAAAATAATATTTAACTAATCTCACTATATTTTCCTAACTGACTGAAGAATTACTGTTCCCTACTTACTTGTTAGAGCAAGGCATGATGAAATGGATGAGTGTCTTTGTTGTCAGTTCCAATAACAGAGTGCTGAGTGCTACTTACACATCTCTCACTAGTATCTAAATACAGTTTCACTGTTGGCTACAGAATGACATCACATCTGGTTACCTGACTCTGTGGTTCCCACACTATGCCCTCACTAGTAACTGAGCCAGGATTTGGCACAAATGTGTCACAGTACATGCATAGAACTTTGCTAAGGCTTAATACAACATCTGGAAGGTAAAAATTAATTCCAGCACTTCTACCATTCCCGCAGAAAGGCTTTTCATAGACATTGCATCTCCAGCTGCATTCAGACCTGTGAGATAGAATCCTTATGGCCTAAACCAAATTATTTAATGTCAGGCTATTTTTCTTAATGTTAGCTGGCTGAGCTTAACTCCTACCCTTCCAGTATCCTCTGTTAAAATATATACATTTCAGCAGGTACAACAATACAGTCTGACATACACGTGTATTTCTTTTCTGTCTAGCAGGACCCACTGCTGATACATTTTTACTACAAGCAGCTTTACAAATGCATTTTAACACAAGCATCTGTACAAATCAGTTTGATATACAAATGACATATAATTCTTTACAAAACTCCAGCTAGCTATGCTGACATATATTACACATGTACTGTCCTACTCTCTCTGGCACAGCTGGAACTATCTCACATCATTACACCCACCATAGAAGAAGTAAGAACATCACTAAGGAAAATGAATTTATGGAAAGTAGCAGGCTCAGATAAGATTGCAACAGACATGATCAAGATGTTGGGTGAGTTAGGGAAAAATAGCTCCAGAGAGTTCTCATAGCAGTATCCCAGATGACTGGAGAATAAGCATACTCATGCTAGTGTACAAGAACAAAGGGGACATTCACAACTCTGGGCAGTACAGAGGCATCAAACCCCAGTCACACTGCATAAAAGTACTGGAGAGGGTGATTGATAAATATGCAGAGTGGCTGAAAGTAAGATAGGAAATGTGCAGTTTAGGTTCTTAGATGCGTACTAGGATAATGGCACTGGAGCCTTTACAAGCCTAGCCCACAGAAGTGTCCTAGCATCGTGCCACCCGACGTTAGTTCCCAGTGCCACAAAATTGGCTAAATAAAATGGCCAAACTTCACCAAACCAGTAAAAAAATGTAGAAATTCACCGGATTTCAACGTGAATAAAATACTATTATTTTATTAGTTAAAACACATCACATAAGTGCTTTCATCTTTCATGGAGACTTCTTCAGATAAAATACACTTACAGTCATCATCTTATTTATAAACTAGCTGAAGTTCATTAACCAGTCGGGAAATGCTAGTAATTAAAAAATCCCCTGTGTTAAAGGTGTACAAAGCATCTATTCCAGTCACAAGTACTTACAAAAACATTTTTCAGAATAGAATAAACTATGAAACATAAATAAAAATACATAAAAATCATGTTGAATTCCTTTAAAATTTATGTTAACAAATCTTGTGAAAGGGAATTGTAATACCAACAAACTAGTGTACCTAGCTAAATGTGACAGCTGTTCAGGATACTATTTTGGAAAGACAGAGAGAGCTTTGAAATCAAGAATTTATGAGCACCTTTATGAGATAAGGAAGAAAAATGAAGTCAATGCATTGTACAGGCACTCTGTTGTGTGTAGTTATTTTGTTAAGTTTAGCTTTGGTATACTGGAAAAAGTGCAGATTCATTCCAGGGGTGGTGATTGGCAAAGATATTTGTTAAAAAGAGAACTTGTCTGGCAGTTGCAACTAAATGCATCCTCCCCCCAGGTTTGAACGACCAAGTATCTCTCAAACCCATACTGAGTGAAAAAGCAGATTTGTTAACATAAATTTTAAAGGAATTCAACATTATTTTTATGTATTTTTATTTATGTTTCATAGTTTATTCTATTTTGAAAAATGTTTTTGCAAGTACTTGTGATTGGAATAGGTGCTTTGTACACCTTTAATACAGGGGATTGTTTAATTACTAGCATTTCACGACTGGTTAATGAACTTCAGCTAGTTTATAAATAAGATGATGACTGTAAGTGTATTTTATCTGAAGAAGTCTCCATGAGAGATGAAAGCACTTATGTGATGTGTTTTAACTAATAAAATAATAGTATTTTATTCACGTTGAAATCCGGTGAATTTCTACATTTTTTTACTGGTTAATTCCCAGTGCCTTTATCAAGTAGAGCCACTGGCGTGATCCCCAGGGTGAACTTTCTATTTCCCATCCACTCATCAAGATTCCTCTTGAAGACGGCCAGTGAAGTGCTCTGCTTTATATGTATGGGATGTCTATTCCAGAGCATGGCCAGTCTCTGGGTTATGAACCTGTCCCTCCAGCATGTTCTGTTGATTATGGTAATAAGGTTGAGGTCTCTGGAGAATGTGGTGCAGAGGGATTGGGATTTCTTTAGATGTAGCATTTCTAACAGAGCTGGGTCAGACATGGCTTTCTAAGTCAAGCAGAGATTGCCTCTTAGTAGGCGATATGAAACAGAGAATAGCTGGAGTTTTTTGAGTCTGTCCATATAGGACATGTGTTTAAGGCCTAGGATCCTCTTTGTGAGGTATTTTGTGGCCTTTCCAGCTGTTGCATGTGTCTAGTGAGGTACATGCCAAATGGGGCATTATACTCAATGATTGGCCTAATGAGGGAAGAGTAGAGAGAGATGATGACCTCTTTCTTCCTAGATGCAAAACCCTTGGTAATGAGGTGTGCCACACAGAAGTACTTTCTGACCACAGTGGCAATGTGGTGGTCGAAGGAGAGGTTGCTGTCAACCTGTGTCCCCAGATCTGTTATATGCATTCAGTGTTCAGTGGGCTCCCATCGATGTGGTAATTAGTGGGAACTGAGTTTTTCCCAAAGGGGATGACGATGCATTTTTTTGGCATTAAGCTTAAGGCCATGGTTTCAACACCAGTCATTGGTCTCACTGAGGCCTTTCTGTAGGATGCCTACATCACTTGGGGAGTTAATAATGGCTTCCAGCTTGCAGTCATCTGTGAACTTGGTCAGCCAGAGTCCCGCCATGTTGGCCTGGACTTCTGAGAAGTAGATGCGTAACAAGGGAGGACCTGGACTGATCCCTGTGGGACTCCACTCATGACTGATTGGCAGTCTGACTTGGAGTCTGCTACTTTCACACAGTGGGTTCTATCTGTGAGCCAGTTTGCAACCCACCTAGTGATATAGGGGTTGATGCTTAGTTTGGTGAGTTTATCAATAATTCCTGAGTGGGAAATGGTATCAAAGACTTTGGCCAGATTGAGGTAGGCTGTATGAACTGCCTTGCCCTCATCCACAGCTCTGGTGACTGACTCAAAGAAGTCAACCAGGTTGAGCAGGCATGATCTACCTTTCACAAAACCAAATTGCGTGGGATCCAGAGTTTGCAGATTCCCTATATCCTTGTTTATTAGGTCCATGATGATGCATTCCATAGTTTTGCATATCAGAACACAAAACATGAAGTTTGATTACAGTGAGAATGACCATAGAACCCGGGTCATACATGAAACATGAAGTATAATTACAGTGGGAACTACCACAGAACCTGGGGCATACACAAAACATGAAGTATAATTACAGTGCAAACTACCACAGAACCTGGGGCATACACAAAACATGAAGTATGATTACAGTGGGAATGACCACAGAACCCGGGGCATACATGAAACATGAAGTATGATTACAATGCAAACTACCACAGAACCTGG
This sequence comes from Protopterus annectens, assembly GCF_019279795.1. Classification (NCBI taxonomy): domain Eukaryota; kingdom Metazoa; phylum Chordata; order Ceratodontiformes; family Protopteridae; genus Protopterus; species Protopterus annectens. Next base: position 1,358,886,757 of record NC_056746.1, read on the forward strand.
AGCATACACGAAACATGAAGTATGATTACAGTGCAAACTACCACAGAACCTGGGGCATACATGAAACATGAAGTATTATTACAGTGTGAACTACCACAGAACCTGGGGCATACACAAAACATGAAATATGATTACAGTGCGAACTACCACAGAACCCGCAGCATACATGAAACATGAAGTATGATTACAGTGCAAATGACCACAGAACCCGGGGCATACATGAAACATGAAGTATGATTACAGTGTGAACTACCACAGAACCTGGGGCATACACGAAGCATAAAGAATGATTACAGTGTGAAATACTACAGAACCTGTGGCATATATGAAATATGAAATCTGAACAGCCTACCTGCCCTTGTAGGAGTGGTTTCTGCCCAGAACCTGTAGTTTTATTGGCCATTTAGTGCTAATTTCTGTCTCTTCAATCTTTCTGATATAAAAACCACATTTGCGTGGTTTTTGTGTTTGTATAAGTTCAGCAGATCCTGCCCAGGTGTCCTGCAGAGACCTACAATGCCAGAGAGACAAAAGGAGAGACTTTGGAGTGTTTAAGTACCATTTTTTTGTTTTTTCTTGTTGCTTGTTGCTATTTCCGCCTAAACACTCATTTTCTGGTGTTTATTACTTCTCAGAATGCTCATTTTACACAGAAATTGCATTTATTTATGCCTGCACTTTAAAATTCATTTTTGTTGTAAATTGTATTTTTAACTGTTACTGGCCTCCCACTCAAGTGCGACAGCCATTACTCCACTAAAAAAGTGTTTTTGCATTTGTTTCTACTGTTTTCTTGAAAAAACAAAAAAATTCTTGCTGTTTTCCCACCTTACTAAGCTAGAAAAGTCTAGTTTCAACTACCTGCTGATATCTGGACTGTGTTTAAGCTTCTGTGTTTGGCCATAACTTACTTGGGCAAAAAGGAAGTTTCTTTGTTCATCAGTGAGAGTAGGGAGCTCTGAACAGCCTACCTGTCCTTGGAGGAGTGGTTTCAGCCCAGAAACTGTAGTTTTATTGGCCATTTTAGGCTAATTTCAATCTCTTCAATCTTTTTGATATAAAAACCGCATTTGCGCGTTTTTTGTGTTTGTATAAGCTCAGCAGATCCTGCCCAGGTGTCCTGCAGAGCCCTACAATGTCAGAGAGACAAAAGGAGAGACTTTGGAGTGTTTAAGTACCATTTTTTGTTTTTTCTTGTTGCTTGTTGCTATTTCCACCTAAACACTCGTTTTCTGGCATTTATTGCTTCGCAGAATGCTCATTTTACACTGAAATTGCATTTATTTATTCCTGCACTTTAAAATTTGTTTTTGTTGTAAATTGTATTTTTAACAGTTACTGGCTTCGCACTCAAGTGTGACAGCCATTACTCCACTATAAAAGTGTTTTTGCATTTGTTTCTACTGTTTTCTTGAAAAAACAAACAATTTTGCTATTTTCCCACCTTACTAAGTTAGAAAAGTCCATTTTCAGATACCTGCTGATACCTGGACTGTGTTTAAGCTTCTGTGTTTGGCCATACCTTACCTGGGCAAAAAGTAAGTTTCTTTGTTCACCAGTGAGAGTGGGGAGCTCTGAACAGCCTACCTGCCCTTGTAGGAGTGGTTTCTACCCAGAACCTGTAGTTCTATTGGCCATTTTGGGCTAATTTTTATCTCTTCAGTCTTTCTGATATAAAAACCGCATTTGTGCGGTTTTGCGCGCCGGGCAGCTCCGGTTAGCTAGGGCTATACTATTCCTGACTCCACAAAGTCTACTCTTCAGTTTTTCCCTTGGAACTAGACAAACCTTCAACTTTAGCACTCAAACCATTAATTTTACAGCCCAGCACTTGCTTAAAATACATAACAAGCACTAAATACCCCTAGCATTAGCCCCCCTTATACTGTCCAGAAGGACAAGGCTCTCTATTCATTACCACCAGTCAGTCAGAAAAACAGCTCACTCTACCTATTCAGGCATGTCCAAAGGGCAGTTTCCGGCATACTTTCCAGTCCAACTGGTGAATCTGGGCATTTTGAGGCAATGTTACAACTGCCTCATGTACACAGACAACCCTCTCCTCCTACCAGCAAACACTAATATATGCGAGAGATGCAATTATACAGCCAGACTGGAGGCAAAGCTCTCTCAACCCCAGACTGTAACTTACTGTCAAGAGGAGAAGGGTAATACTTGCAAAACACCACTAGTCTCACATAAACCTAACAAACTATCACAAGCAAATAACACACATAAATACACGAAAACATACTCGAAGGCTCTAAATAAAAATCTGCAAAAGCAACAGAGGCCTCCAAAGCAGACATCCAAGCAACCTCCACAACCTATCACCAACCATGAAACACATACTTTACATAATCAGTGTGCCACATAATCACAGCCCATAAGGCAAAATAACATACCCAACACACTAGGTGACTCTATAGTCAGGCACACTGATGTCCCACTAACTAGGCTGGACAAGGAGAAGGTAACAGTTAGCTGCCTGTCAGGTGCCACATAAATAAAGCACTCAGGTCACTCCAGAACAAGTATAAATATGACTCTGTCATTGTACATGTTGGTGTGAATGACCTGAAATGTACCTCCCTGGACTACATGAAAAGAGACATGGAAGAGCTCTCTGATCATGTAGCCCAGGCAGGTATGACCCTGACCCTGAGTAGCATCCTGCCCTCACCAAAAATGATGCCACAGTATAAAGAAAAAAATGATCAACTTCAACAATTGGCTAAGTTTCTGGTGTCATTCAAAGGGGATCCAGTATCTGTCTGCCTGTGATGACATGCTCGACAAACCATGTTGCTTCGTAAGAGATGGATTGCACCTGTCACCCTTAGGCTTTTGAATACTGGCAAAGGCTCTTGCCGCCCCCATAGTGCCTTTTTTAGGCAAGGCTCAAAAGACAAACCCACCACTGTAAATAGCACAAGTAACCAAAAACTGAGGGTGATGCTACTCAACACCAGAAGTTTAAACCTCAAAATGCACACATTTGAGGCACTCCTCAGTATGGAGAACATCGATATTTGTGCAGTAACAGAAACCTGGCTTAAGGCTCCAGAGAGCACCCCAGCACTACCAGGCTATAACTCATGCCATACCTTTCAGCCACAGAACCTGGACCGAAACACAAAAGTCAGGGGTGTATCCATATTCATCAAGGATACTCACACCTCCAGGTTAGTGGCACAGCACAATACATCAGAGATCATCCAAGTGCAACTACCAACAGGCAAAACTGCAATCCAAATTGGAGCTTGCTACAGATCACACACCATGACCCAGCACCCCCATTCCGCATTTCTGGAGACACTGGGAAATATGAAGGTCCTACGAAACACCCTAATACTGGGTGATTTCAACTATCCAAACATTAACTGGGAGAACTACTCAAGTACTAACACCCTTGCCCAATGCTTCCTAGAATTTATAAACTCGAACGCCCTGGATCAACTGGTCAACACCCCCACCAGAGGAAACAACATATTGGACCTGGTCATCACTGACATGGGTGACTGGTGTTCCACACCTGATGTCAACCCCTCGCTGGTTAGATCAGACCATAGACTAATCACTCTGGATATTCACATTTCACCCCAACCCCAAGCAAGGAAACCACCGTGAAAAACTTTTCAAAAGCAAACTTCACATTGCTTAAGACCAAGGTGGAAAGGTTCACAGGCCCCACACCAATGGACTATGCTGTCCAAGCTGCTGAAACCTATACAAAGGCCTTCTATGATCATCTACAGGAATGCATGGATCATGCTAACCCAAGTAAAACCAAGACTCACTCCTCCAAGAAAAGGAAATCAGTCTGGTGGACCCCGGCCATAAACAGGCCCTACAATAGAAGGAGGAAACTAGTATAGATAAGAGCAAAATCCCTAGAAGGAAAGACATCCCTGATCAATATCAGCAAGAAACTACGATCCCTCATAAAATCATCCAAGGCTAGCTTCAAAAGAAAAATTGCCAAGGACTCCAAAGATAACCACAAAGCGTTCTTTAGCTATGTCAAGAATCTAAGTGGAAACTCTCAGATCTGCTCTGAGTTGGTGCAGAATGGCACAAAATACACTGAACCGACTGATATTGCCAACATTTTGACAGACAGTTTCAGTGCAAACTTCACACCCCTCTCACCCCCTAAAGGGCCCATAAGCATACCAGAAGAATGTAAGGCCCTGGCAATCACCAACACACAGGTTAAAACAGCCCTATCCAAAGCCAAAAACACAGCCTCAATGGTACCAGACGGTGTCCCAGGCTGTGTCTTACAAAAGCTCCAAAATGAACTAACCCCTCACCTAAACACACTGTTCAAACTCACTCTCTCTACAGCATCAGTTATCCCACTCCACAAAGGTGGCACCACAATGGACCCCGGGAACTATCGCCCTATAAGCCTGACTAGCCTGGTCTGCAAGGCTATGGAGCACATCATCATGGAACTCATTAACAGAGACATTGGGAACCTCCAAACTTTGGACCCCACCCAGTTTGGCTTTGTTAAGGGCAGATCATGCCTCCTAAACCTGGTGGACTTCTTTGAGACAGTTACCAAGGCATTAGATGAGGGTAAGGAGGTCCACACAGCCTACCTAGATCTCGCAAAGGCTTTCAACACCATTCCCCATTCTGGTATTATAGACAAACTCGCCAACCTGAACATTAACCCCTACATCACGAGATGGGTTGCAAATTGGCTCATGGACAGAACCCACATGGTGAGACTCTAGGTCCAACTCTAAACCAGTTACAAGTGGTGTCCCCCAGGGCTCAGTCCTAGGACCCCTCCTGTTCGGTATATACTTCTCAGAGGTACAGGCAAGCACAGGAGGACTTTGGCTGACCAGGTTCGCAGACGACTGCAAACTAGGGGCCATAATTTATTCACCGGCTGATACAGATGCCCTCTAGAAGGGTCTCACTGAGACATATACCTGGTGTCAAAATCATGGCCTCAAGCTGAATGCCAAAAAGTGCATTGTCATCCCCTTTGGAAAAAACAAAGTATCTGCGAACTACCACATAGGTGGTAGTCCCCTAAATACAGAAAAAGTAATAAGGAAACAGGGGACCAAGTAGATAGCAATCTCTCCTTTGATAATCATATTGCCAAGGTGGTTAGAAAATCCTTCTATGTGGCCCACCTAATCTCAAAAGGGTTCGCATCCAGAACAAAGGAGGTTATTGTGCCTCTCTACTCATCACTTATTAGACCCATTATAGAATACAACGCCTCATTTGGGATATACCTTACAAGACACCTGCAACAGCTGGAAAGACCATAAAAGTACCTCACCAAGAGGATTACTGGCCTCAAACAGATGACCTATGCAGCCTAACTAAAGAAACCCCAGCTGTACTCGGTTGCATACTGCTTACTCAGAGGTGATCTCTGCTTGACATACAAGGCCATGTCCAACCCAGAATTGATGGCTATGCTCCACCTAAAAAAAAACATATCCCTGAGAGCCACACGCTGTAGGGATATAATCCTTACCACAACGATAAATAGGACGTGCTGGAGGGATAGATTCCTGACCCAGAGACTCCCCATGCTTTGGAACAAGATTCCAGTATACATCAGGCAGAGCCCCTCACTAGCACTCTTCAAGAGAAGCCTTGATGGGTGGATGGGAAACAGAAAATTTACCCCGGGGATCACTTCAGTGGCTCTGCTGGACAGAGGCACAGGGGACTTATGGCTCTGCTGGTCAGAGGCAGAGGGAACTAATCTAAGGGGGTGGCGAAAGCCAACACACTCTGGCTAGGCTTATAAATGCCCCTGGGTAGATAGCCTAGTACTTACCTATGAACCTATGAGGTATGTTTTCTATGACATGGAAATTTTTTTACACTCATTTTATTAAACAGAGGAGCAAATGATATGGACATTTCATTTTCTCCTACTGACATTTCTGTGACTGTATTTCTTCTTTAGATGTGTCCACATATATTCATTTCTGTGAGGTAAAAGGCACAAAAAATAGATATAGTATGGAAAATATCATCAACAGTACTGCTGGAGAAGAGCCTGGGAGCTCTCACCAGAAGATATAGATGTGGATAAGCAATTTTAGTAGGCATTGAGAAGCTTTAGGAAAGTACTGAGATATGAGTGAAAAATATTGGCATTAGAAGGTAATACACTGTTATTCAATTATGCAGACAATCAGGAGAGCATTATCTAGAATATTGTAGATGTTTCTGGAGAAACCTTCTCATCAAAGATATAGACAACATGGAGACAATCCAGTGGAGGATAAAAAAGCAACCAGCATTTAGATCAGAAGCTATATTTAGTTAGTTAGTTAGTTAGTTAGTTAGTTAGTTAGTTAGTTAGTTAGTTAGTTAGTTAGTTATGTTACATTTGTTTACTCTGAGTGTTGACTGAGCCAAAAATAAAGGCCCATTTTCAGATGAGGCCCGGGGGAAAAGGCCTAGGTTGCATATAAGCAATGTAAACAACAGCATTTAAAAACAGGTTACATGGTAAAAACTGATACATGTTTCATATAATAAATAGTGTAAACATAGAAGCAACAGGCAGGTTGCATAGTAAAACAGTAATGAAAATTGCATAGAAAGAAAAAAAGAAAAAAAAGTGATGCAAATAGCAATGAGAAACAGAAAAAAATAGAAGAAATATTTATTATATAAAGAAAAATAATATATATGAACTTTATAAGGAGGATGACATGACAGAAGCTTTAAAATACCCTAAGGTAAAGAAAAAACTCATGATTATAGAATCTTGTACTGAAGACACAGGTCAGTATAAGGTGATGTAGTCTAAAGTTAGGAGTGATTTAAAGGGTCAATGTGAGGAACTTTCTACCAGGGAGTAAGTGGTAGTAATATAGAATGACAGCCTTGTTGAGATAAAGCAGGGTTCAGAAGTGATGAGACAATCCATTAACATATAAAGTAATATAGTTAGTGTACATCTGGTTACTAAAGCAAACTGTGTGTCAAAAAGAGAAAGAAAAATGCCATTTAGGTAGGCCAAGCAATCCTTACCTACCATCAGTTTCTGTTTATCTTCTGTATGCGTGCTTCCTTATGATTTTTCATGTATATGTTACCTGAAAACAGGCTTGTTCTGATTCAAAATATGTCTGTCTAGTTTTTCATTCTGTTAACCAAATGTATCTGGAGCTTTTCTTCCCGGGCCTCCGCTGAAAATGGGTACCTCATGATCTAGTCGGACTTTCCTGGTAAACAAATGGCAAATAAATAAATAAGTATATTTTGATGCAATCTACTTAAGTTGCAAGTTCCTGTTCTTGATATAATAATATATAGTGATGTTGTAAGTGACACTCATTTGGAATTATAAAAATACACAGAGTGCTAGCCCAAAATAGTACTCAGTACATTTAATCTGTCCACATTTTATTTAGTTAGTTACTTTGTGTTATTTATTTTATTACATTTATTAGTTTGTTTGTTTGCTTGCTTGCTTATTTATGTTAACTAAAATAGACCAGCTGGGTAAACTCCATTTTCACTGGAGGCTAGTCTGAAAAAAACAGTAATCAAGTATTAATATAATCCAAACAACGTAAGAACAATACAGTGCAAGATCATTCATGGTAGGTATGACAAATGATGTGTGATGCAAGAAATCAGTGTAAACTGTGTTTATGTAATTAAGCAGTGTTTACGTAAAATATGCGTAAAAAATTCTTAAAAATCAATCTGTGGTGTGTATTATGAAATCATCTGTCTGATCTGTTGGTCTGATTTCTGTACACATGTTGGTTGTCTGCCTTGGCCACAAGTAGGACTCCATTCACTCAACTGGCCTCTTTCATTTCCAGAGACACCCAGAGAATTGAGGAACTTTTCAACAAGAACCACCAATTAAGGGAGCAGCAGAAACTATTAAATGAAAATGTTAAAGTCCTGGAGAACAGGTGAGATGAACAGTGTACTTAGGTCTGGCACAAAATGATTAGACATGACTTTTTGATTGTATCTATCTTTGAAGGAATAGTGTTGCTGTTTCGTTTTCATGGTTGTGTTTTAACATACGTATTTGTTGATTCAGGGTTTGACTTCATTCAGGGTAGAACCTAACAACTGGGTTTAAAATGTCTGATTAAGAAAATTCTGAAATACGAGGCAGGGAAGTTTAAATGGACAGCAACAAGGTTTATACAACAACTTTCTCATTTCTATGTCGTAAAATTAATTTCCCAAACATAAGAAGGATTTTTGCAAGCATCTGAATTTATTAATAGAAATTGCCTACATTATGGGTTTCAAATGGCAACACTTACATGCACGGTCATTACATTGGCAATTTTCAATATTTCTGCATCAGCATGCTAGCTAATGAAGCATGGCTAAAGCCTGATTGCTAAAGTAAAGAAGCAGAAAATACTAAAATAAAATTCCAAATTGATCTGAAAGCTAAAACAATAAATTTTAGAAAAGTTTTGGTTTACTAATACTAAAAAAGAACAATTATGCTTGTAAATTCTGTACTAATGTCTTAGAAAAAAAAATTTGATTAAAAGCAACTGTCATGTAGCTGTCATAGCATAGAAATGCTTTTCCTATTATAGTATTTTAAACGATATTCCAGAGGCATAAACTTGCACTCTATAAATCATCTTTACTTTCTTTTGTTCTTTTTTTTAATTTATCCAAATCGTTTGGGTTTCTAATATCATGATGGGAAAGGACCCCATTCCTAAATCAAAATATGATTAAAGTTCATGAAATTGGTATTGTTTCAGTCTTTGATGTCAGCCAACAGTGTTCTTTGCAGCACCCGCAATGTGCCCAGTAATGACACCTCCTGCAATTCTTATGGGGTTAATGGATTGGTAACATATGTAAATATGATCTTACATTCTTTTTTATAAGACCCGTTGCTCCTACTACTGTTGAAACTGTCTGGGTAACTTTCTTCCACATTGCACTCATTTCTGCCTGCAGATCCTGGTACTTTATGACTTTGTGTCTCTCTGTATGCTGGACATTGTAGTCACTGGCAGTGGCGATTTCAGTGATCAATGCTACTATTGTTTTCTTTTCATGGACCACTATATCCGATTTTCTAGCATCTATCTTTTGAACTGTTGGTAATGGTTGATCCCATGTGATATAAACTTCATCATTTTCTATGATGCTTTGTGGTTCATGTTTCCAGTGTTTTTCAGCCACTTCAGTACCATAATGTTTGCACAATCCAATCCCCAGTGCAAACAGTCTTGCCACATTATTATGCCTTTCATTATACAGTCCTTCTGCCATTAGTATGTCACAACCAGCAATGAGGTGTGCAGCTGTTTCAAATTCAGTTTTACAAAACCTACATTTGTCTGTTTCTCCCACATGTTCAATGGACTTTGCAAACCAGCGTGTACATAGCCCACTGTCTTGGGCTGCCAATATTAACCTTTCATCTTTTGGTTTCAATTTGCCCCTCCTTAACCATGCCTGCATTCATTCCTGATCAACATGAGGTTCTTCCAGAAGTTTTCTATACTTGCAACTATATTTAGGCATTTTCCACATTTCTTGCCTTCTCATCTGGTCCTTCACCTTATATTCTTATTTTTGTTTTTGGCACATTCAGTTGCTGCCTGATTTTTATCCACTTCTGGTTTGATTTCCAATCCTGCTTGACTCTGATATGCTTCTGCTAGATTAAGCAGAGATGTCATCATAGATTTAGTCTTGTCATGTTTCAAAATTTTCATTGTGTTTGGGTCTTGTGAGGTCAGCAGATATGTGTGGAGTCCCACGATTGTAGATCTGTACATGTAATTAATTTCAAGGAGGCCCATCCCTCCTTCAGAACAAGAAATATATAATCTTGGTATATACCGATTTTTATAACTCATTTGGTGAGCATGAAGCATCCTTCTTGTTTTCCTGTGTAATCTATCCAACACGTTTTGGGGCCAGTCATTCACTCCAAAACTGTAAGTTAGGACAAGAAGAGCAAATTGGTTTATAGCTTGGATTTTGTTCCTAGATGTCAATGCTGTTTTCAGGATTAATTTGAGTCTTCAAAAGTATTTCTTACTAAGTTTTATTCACATTTGTTCATGTTTTATTGCTGATCCTTCATCAATTCCCAAATATTTATACACTCCCTCTTGCTCACGTTCTTTTATATCACATTCTTGTCCCAAGCTGATGTTTTCCTGGTGCTGCAGTTTTCCTGATTTAAAGGTTGCTTTTGCACATTTATCAAGGCCAAATGACATTCTTATATCATCTGAAATAGTTTTGACAACCTGCAGTTGTGCTTTCAGTGCCTCATCTGATGAGCTATACAGTTATAAAACTTTGACAAAGAGAAGATGAGAAGTCTTTACACTTTGTTGTTTTCTAGGACCCAAATTATAGCCATGGCCTAAGCTATTAAGTAAACAGCTTAATGGGTTAAGGGCAAGGCACAATAGCAACGGTGAAAGAGAGTCACCCTGGAACATCCCCCTTTGAATTTTTGTCCCTGAGACAATAATTTGCCCTTTATCATGGCTTAATTGCAAAGTGGTCTGCCACTATTTCATGGTCACTGTAATATAGTTGATCGGTGTAGGGTGTATCACATACCTTTTTAAGCACTCTTTTATCCATGAATGTGGGATACTATCAAATGCTTTTTGTAATCAATCCATGTCATACTTAGATTCTTCCCCTTTTTACAGTTGTCCACTATGACTTTATTTAACAACAAATGATTTTTTGTTCCATATGACTTTCTTTTATTGCCCTTTTGTTCTACTGCCATAATTGAGTTTTCTTCTAAATGACTAAAAACTCTTGTCAGCATTAATTCCCATGTATAGTTTATACGTCATCTGAAGGCAAGTTATTAATCTGTAATTTTTAAGGTAGCTTGCATGTTCACTCTTAAATAGGAGCATTGTTTTTCCTGTTGTAAGCCACGTCGGTGTCTGTTTGGGATGTGCATATAAATACTTCTTATTCATGGCTAAATCTTTGTGCAAAGATGTTAATACTTTTAACCAAACGTTAGGCACTGCATCTGGGCCTGGGGTTTTCCAGTTACAGGTTATTCTTAACTTTGTTTCAATCTCTCTAGCTGTTACTTCATCCCATTTCATATTCTGTGCGTTTAAACTTAAACTTCTATCCATTTAGCATCTTTGTGATGTTCCACAGGATCTTCATAGATACTTCTCCAAAATGTATCTATTTCTTCTTTTTTTGGTGGTCTTTCAATTAATTTTACCTTGTTTCCCAGTTCTCTATAAAACCTTTTTGGGTCATCAATAAATTGCTTATTTTGAACTTTTCCTTTATATTTATCTGCATATCTTCTAAACTTTTCCGCCTGTGCTGAAATTTTTAGTTTCTTTGTGATAGTGCATGATAGAGCCTGGTCTGTTCTAATACTGCGCATTGCTTTTATCACATCTATCTTTCTTAATATATTTGTTGATCTGTTCCCTCTTCTATAGTCTTCCACTTCCATCTATAACTAGAGAACATGTCCTAGCTGTGCTCGCTAAAGCCAACAACACAGCATCATTGGGCCCAAATAACATCCCAGGATGCCTCCTGAATAGTCTAAAATATGACTTGCCAGGACCACTGGAGTCATTATTTAACCATAGTCTTAAAACAGGCTTTGTGCCATGTGAATTGAGGACCACAAAAGTTCTCCATCTTCATAAGAGAGGACCTTCAACAGATCCTCGAAACTACAGACCCATTAGTCTGACTAGTGTGATTTACAAAGCTGTGGAAGGAATTATCATGCAAAGGATCAGCATAAACATAGGAGACCTCCAGACACTGGACCCATCCCATATTAGTTTTGTCAGAGGAAGGTCATCCCTGCTGGAGTGCTTTGAATAGGTCAACGAGGTAATGGATGAGGGTAAAGCAGTGCATACTGCTTACTTTGAGCTGGCTGAGGCATTTGATACAAATGTACAGAACTAGGTATAGGACCCCTTTAGAACATTCTTGATAGCTGACTGGCTCATGGATAGGACCCAGGAGGTTATGATCCATAAGCCAACCTCCACAAAGATGACAGACACCGGTGGAGGCCCTCAGGACTCAGTGCTTGCCTATTCTTCTTTGGCATCTACTTCTCAGACGTCAAAGCCAATGTCGGTTGCATAATAATTGCAGTCATTACCTCATAGAAGCAAGAAACAGGGTTTGATTCTGACCTCTGGTTATTGGCTAGGCTTGTAATAGTCTGAAGGCTGATAGCCTACTATTTGTCTATGAATATAAATAGTGAAATGTTTCTTATATCATAAAATTGAGTTTGGAAAGTACTTTGTTTAACGAGGAAAATCACAAGTATTGCATTTCTGAGGTGATTTTATTAAAATGGATGAAAATACAAAAGAATGTTTCAGAATTAAGGTTTATCTCATATCCTTGCCATTTTTCAGTATTTAACTCAGATATTCACCTTACACATTTTACAGGCTAGCCCATAAAAATGCAAATATTTTCAGATTTATTTATTTACACACCTGTTAACCCAGCAGGTAAACTACTCCTTGTAGACTCTCCCCAGCTATTATTATTTGATTTTAATATTTCATTTCTGTTTGGTAACTGGGTATTTCTAACCAAGCAGAATACATGTGTAGTTCACTCCATTGGGAAAAGCTCTTCCAAGTTAAAACAGCAAATGCAGTCAGAGCATAAGCAGAAATACAAATTTAAATTGATACATTTATGACAAGACATCAGGATATAGAAAAGGTTAGGCATTACACATAACCAAATAATCAGTAGGGGGTGGACAACGATCCCAAATCAGGGACAGAATTTAAATATTGCTCTTATTAATTTAGAACATTGCTAGAATAACAGGTTTTGCTATAGGTTCATAGGTTCATAGGTGTGTACTAGGCTAATGGCCCTGGAGCCTTTACATGCCTAGCCCATAGGATTACTCTGGCATCATGCCACCCGGCCTTAGCTCCCAGTGCCTCTGTCAAGTAAAGTTACTGGAGTGATCCATGGGGTGAATTTTCTATTTCCCATCCACTCATCAAGATTACTCTTGAAGAGGGCCAGTGAAGTGCTCTGCTTGACATGTATGGGAAGTCTATTCCATAGCATGGGCAGTCTCTGGGTTATGAACCTGTCCCTCTAACATGTTCTGTTGATTGTGGTAATGAAGTTGACATCTCTGGAGCATGTGGTGCAGAGGGACTGGGATTTCTTTAGATGTATCAGGCATGGCTTTGTAAGTCAAGTAGAGATCGCCTCAAAGTAGGCGATATGAGACAGAGAATAGTTGGAATTTTTTTTAGTCTGTCCATATAGAACAAATGTTTAAGGCCTAGAATCCACTTTGTGAGGTACTTTTGTGGCCTCTCCACTTGTTGCAGGTGTCTAGTAAGGTACATGCCAAATGGGGCATTGTACTCGATGATTGGTCTAATGAGGGAAGAGTAGAGGGAGACAATGACCTGTTTCTTCCTGGATGCAAAACCCTTAGTAATGAGACCTATGCATTTTCATGAGCATGCATTTTTTGAAGGATATGAAGTCTGAAGTACAAATTTCCGAAATTATATAGTAAATTCCATTCTCATAAATTTGCCAGAAAATCACAAATTTTATGAGGAAAAATTCAAATATCTGAGGCAAAAAATTTGAGCATTCTCTGAAAATTCTGGAAAGTTAAATGGTATGCTATGTGCGACATATGTAATAGTTAAATTCATGGCAACTGACAACTATCCCATCTAAAACCACAAAAAATAGTCTTAATTGTTTAAAACTAAGGTCACATATTTGAGCTCATTCAGAAATCAACAGGCAAGGTTTATAAAGACTGAATAATGCCTTCCCCATTACCTATTTCATGGTGCATTCCCAGGCAATGTAAGGTTGCTCAGTGAAACTTTTTACTTGGGACTGGCTGATGGCATTAACCATAAAATGTAAACAACTGATATTGAGGTTATGGTTGCTTTGGTCTTCTCTGTGCTTACAACATTCCAAAACAGAAACTAGTGTTAGTTCTGTCAGTAGAAAATGTCTTCAATAATTATATCATTTTAGTGTAAAAAGAGTACTCAGTCATGGTCTGATAGGCCCAGCAACTAATGTGATAGTGGAATCGTACAGCAGAGTGATTCAGGAGGAGAGGATAAAAAGCTGTAAAAAAGGTAATTGCTAGATGCAACACCATCTGAAGATATCAAACTCAACCAGAGGGAAATTAAATAGGCCACTATTTTCTAGATATGTAAGAAAATGTAATTGTAACAACACTTCATCATTAGGAGGTAAACTGGATGTGAGAGAGAGGATTAGGACATCTGCAAATCCGTAAGGGAAATATTATTAAATGGAGTTCTGAAATTAAGCAGAAAAATATTCTTCTACAGTGAGTAAAGTAACAGTGTGTAGAAGTGGGAGAAAATATGAAGGGGACATTTAGGTACTGCAAACTAGAAACATGAGCTCAGTCTGAAGACTGTGTTAGAAAGCAGCGTATGCATAGCATAAGGGCAATTTAAGTGAGTCTTTTTTTCCACAGAAAGAGAGGTGAGCAGGGGAAGAGGACCATGTGTGATATGTTATTGGCCTAGCTGATGGATATTAATATGACTTCCTGCAAAGGATGTCTTAGCGTTCCTATATGAATCCATTCTTAGCTAGGTCATTAACATGGCTTCCTGCAAAGGATGTCTTACCATTGTTATAGGTGACTGGACATAGGAGACAAGGAGGGAAGTGGACATATTACGTTTGACTTCAGCCCTGTTCCACTTTAAAAGAAGAAAGTAAACAAGCTGTAGGCTCTGAGACTGGACCAGCAAAAAGGTTCACAGACTCAAACAAACAGTTTCCCAGAACTAGCCTGGGGATTCCTCCTAATTTTCATGAAGTTTCAAGGGGGTAACCATTTGAAATCGCAGGACCCGCTTTGTTTAGAAATGAGATATGTAAACCAAACATCCAAAAATCCAGGCTTACGTATAGTAAGTCACATAGTGAGATTTCTCATAATAGACCCTTTTCTCCAAGGTATAACAATCTCAGCGTTAGTACATATAATGTCAGGGTATGGGGTGAGTACCCCCACATCGAGTGGTATAAGGGGGCTTGCCCTTCTGCGATAAGCACGTTTAAAGCAGAAGATGAAGTTTCGATCCCCACTCTCTTCTTTTGCATTTTCTGTGTTTTCTTCAGAATCGCGGGACTCAGAAAAGCAAGTCTCAATATTTCAATAACAAGCCTTCAAGAGAGGGTCTAGATTTTCAAAGGAAGCCTTATTCGTATAAATATGAATGGCATGAGAGCTGCAATAGTGGCAGTGGACACCTAAATATGGATGTCCTTCACATAAATGCAGCCTTTTTAAGAGTCACAATGCACTCTGGTTTCATATCATCTTGTATTTTCTCTTGCCTTTTTAGCACTGGTATTGGCAGAAGAGGGTTTGTGAATAATCATTTCACTTATCTGCATTACAAGCAGACAAGCAAATGCACATAAATACACATCAGCCAATAAAGACAAATGCACATTTATCACCTATGCAGAGAGATAATAAGTATTTGGGAATGGACAATGGATAACAATAATTTTGCAGGCATTTTATTTTATAGGACAACAGAAAAGAATGTCAAACCATGAACTGTAACATATGAATGTCAAGTGAGCAGACTAGTTTTTCTGCAGATAATATTCTACCTTGGCCCTATTTACGTCGATATGTTTGCTATAAAAGACAAGGACCAGAAACTAACTTTTTTCCCCATTCGAAAGCTGTACAGCCTTTGGCTGCTCCCTTGGCTTCCATTCTTACCCAGTCCTGGGTCCCCCCATCTCTCCTTCCAAACAGGGTTCCCCTAGATGTGACCCTTTACAGGTATAGTTTTATCTTATTACAGCTGAGTGACGCCTCCTGGTGCCTCTGCAGTTGCATCCTACTGACGCCTCTAGGTGGCAAATATTGTTTGTTCATGTCTGCATCAATAATTCCAAAACCATGCTACATGCAAAGCATTAGAAGATTTCTTCTTAAAACTTACACAATGGTAAATGTAACTGGATTGATAGTTGACCTCTGCCTAGTGCAGGAAAAGATATATTACTTGTTGATAATTTAATATTTATTTATTTTGTTATATACTTCATGTTTTTCTAAATATCTCAGCAGTCAAGTAGCACAGATAATATCAAGTAGCACAGACACAACTGTCTGGCATAATATGAAAGGTCTTAGCTGGGTGAATAAAATGCTGCTGACAGTATGTGTGTACGTTGTGTGGTTGCTGAGATGTTGTAGGTCGTTTACATAATATTACAAACTTAATAGTTACTATGCTTACTGTGAGTTATAAAATCCAATGTAAGACAGAACATGAAGAATACTACCACTATAAAAGCAGTTTGTGTTGAAGAGTTTGCCATTTATACTTCTGTAACAACCCCTATGGTTCCAGAGATATGAAAATTTTTTTGAAATACGTGGACATAATTTAATTCTGTCAAAAAGCTTAGGCTCCGCCCATTGGAAGTTACAATGCAAACTTCCTGAGCTCCATTGCAGGGCATGAGTTAAGCTCCTAAGGAAGGTTATATGGGATAACAGAGTATTATCCCTGTGGAATGTGGAATCCAAAGGGGGAGTTGCAATTGTGGAGCCAAAAGCCATCATGCATGTGCCAGGTCAATCAAAACCCCCTAGCTAAAGAATAAACTAGAACACTGAAGTCAAGGCATTAGCATGCCTGTATTTTAATGTCAAGTGACTGGTAAGTCTCTCCAACAGAGGTCACAGAGGCATTAGGCTCCTCCAGGTTGTCCTGACTGGGATAGGAGAGCTGCCATTGGCTGCGTCATGCAGTCCCTGCTCTTCTCACCCTTCTCTAGCAGCGGTTCTAGTCTGTCCCCAAACTCTTTTCACCAGGCATGTAAAACAGCAAGAAATGTACTTTGTACTTGTTGCTCGTTTAGTATATTAATTTGCAAACATAGACAACAGACAGCTACCCTGCTCTTCCCCATGGTCACATAACTTGTTAAACGCTTTCCAGCACTCCCAATGATACAGATGGTACTGCTCAAAGCTGAAAGATGCTTAATGAACTTTAGTTAATTAGGTACAAGATAACCCAAGCAGCCACTGTTCTCTACTTCTTTAGTTGCTGACTTAATTGCCAAAAATTTTGTCTCCTTTCAAAATTATAGTTTTTCATCAGAAAGTAGCAGTGTGCAGTCTACAACATTCTTTACTCTCTGAATAAAGCAAGTGAAATGGCATCAGAAGTACTTGGTCTAGGGATCTAAACCTCTTGTGCAACATCAATATAATGGTTTGAAGGGAGTGGCATATCTCACAGAATATACCACTATTGTGGAACAGACTTCCTATCCATCCAGAACCCCTTTTCCCACTTTTGCACATGGGATCAGAATGTCACTTCAAAGTGACATTCGTCTAGAGCCAATGTTCACACTGCCAGGTGGACAGCCTTGCCACAGCTGTTCTTCCATACCACATACTCACATGAACATTCACATGCCTATGGCCACTTTAGAGCACCAAGTCCACCTACTACATGTCTGCATCCACATAAAACAAAATTAATTTATATACATTTTCTGGCTAGCCTTGCCACAGATGTTCTTCCATACCACATACTCACATGAACATTCACATGCCTATGGCCACTTTAGAGCACCAAGTCCACCTACTACATGTCTGCATCCACATAAAACAGAATTAATTCATGTACATTTTCAAGCAAACCTTAGATATGTGGAAGGGAAATAGAAAATGCATCCAGATGCGCCTCCAAAATTCTTTATCGCCTGCATGGGTCCCCTCAAATTATCTATGGTATGATCCCAGTTATTCTTATTAGGGGTAATATATAATTATCAACCATGGGATTGGTGAGGCCACTCTATAGCCAAATGGAACAGGTTATTTTGAGGACAAATACTGACTAGACTTAAAATACCCCTCAAGGGCAGCTGACCTAGTACTTACCTCTGAAATTATGGAGGATTTGCATTTAATTCCAAACAGCTCAACATTTTTGTTGAGGTATTATAGATCCTAAGGAACATCCAAAGGTCATGAATTAGAATGTCTTATTTGGTTAAAATAGAAAAGATTTCCCCCTTGGGCACTGTAACTACCTTTTCAAAAATCATCTTTTATATTTATGTTTAAGCAACTCATCTTTCACCCAGCCTGAATTAGGTTGTGTATAGATCTTGTGTGCCTACACAGTCACTTATAACAGCGTCACAGTTATCAGTCACTACGCTGAAAGTTAACTCCCACAATATTTAAGTGCTGAAGGCTGCAAAGGACAGTGTTGCTTTTTTAGACAGCTGCTGGAGAAACAGCAGCAGGCATTGCATGCAAAGGAGACTGCAGCAACTAGAGGTAAAAGTTTGATAAATACCTGACAGTAGGTAAAAAACAATTTGTTATAACTTTGCAAAATTGTGTCCTTCAGAGATCTACTTTAAATGTGGACACCTGGTGTAAATGTATTTTTATTATAACATAAAGCCTAATGACTATGGCAGTAAAGATATAAAAAATCTATAAAACAGAAAACTCTGTAGTCTTTTGGATACATCCTGATGCACATCTGTCATCCCTCATACTGTCAGCTGTGTTAAGTAGAGACTGGTCTTAAAGCATCTAATAAAATGCAAAGCAAATAAATTATCCAAGCAAAATATAATTGAACTACCATTCTCTGCACTCACATGGCATAGTTTAAAAATTTTCATATAAAGGAATTCACATTGATTTCACTTTCAGTTTCAGAATTCAGAGAGTTATTTCATTTGAAGAGGAGTTACTGAAAGCACAGTGCAAAACTTGTTAAAACCCATAAAAAATTAATAAAACTTACAACAATTCTTTTATGGAGTAGTCATTTTAGCAACCTATAAAGCTCCTTTACAGTTGCAGTTTTATAATCCCTGGATCAGGAAACAAATTGCGAAGATTGTTGGTCATCCTTTTCAGTAACCATGTCGAAGGGAGTTTCAGTACGTGTCCTGCAACATTCTTCCTCTTCTAAAGAAAGCAAACATGAGGCTGACCACTTTCTATTTATGAAGGTATTAGCAACTGTCGTGAATATGCATGATAACCCTGGAGAGTGGTAAAGATGCTAATGCAATCCTTCATCAGTACACCTGACGTGGTCTGACAATAAGTGGAAGCAATGCACATTCTATGGACCTGTACTTCCACAGTCTGTGGCACCACCCTAAACTACCTGCAAGGGGACTTAAACTGCACTGTTTTGTTGATAAATGCCTGTGTAGCTAAATAATGCTTGAATAAAATCACCATGAAATACTATTTTAAAAATACATAGGCCTAATTTCAGTAGTGTCTTCACTAATAAGGAAAATCTTTTAGGTTCAGAAGCAGAAATTTCTTTGAAAGTAACTGTTTCCTTAACAGTCAAAGCTGTCCTCAGGATTTTCCTAAATATTGGTAACCTTTTTCCCTGTAAGTTGTCATAATTAGTTATTCTTTCTCACATTTCTTGACAAGTTGCACTGCACCTGTGGAGAGAACATTCTATAGTATCTACTCATTATAGAGAACATTTGCAGAAACTTTAACTTTAAAACTGTTCATTTTCTAACTACTTTTCTCTGTTTTTATTTTTAGTTGCATTTTCAGACGTTGGTAAATATCCTTCTTCTAAGTTTGTTTATTCTTGGGCTCTTTTTTGATTTCCTGATCTTCAGTCTTATTTTGAGGAATTTCTCTTCTAATTCCTAAAGCTTTTACTTCAAATTATTTGCCCCATTTCTGAACGTGGTATCTTTTCTAGGAAATAACTAGTGTGGGAGAATTATCTAGACCACCATTTTGGAGGATTACACCAATCATTCTAATAGGTCCAGAACCCTTAATGTTGCAAAAGAACAGTTTTAAAACTCAGTTATACTCTAATTGTTTAGTAAACTTCTTACCTCAAACATTTTGGCATTTCCTTAAATGGTATTTGCAAACATTTTGCAGATAAGCAACCAAAATATTAAAACAAAAGGAAATGAATAATAAATAAAAGAACTGGGAGGTATAGCTACTGATGTTTGGATGAAGTAAAACAAACAAAGTTTAAAAATAATCAGACATATAATATAGCCAAGTAAATACTTCAAACGTTATGAACTGACTCATTAGTTAAAGAAATTTGAGACAACTTCTGGAACACAGGAAGAAAAACTTGGAAAAAACTTGGAAAGTTAGCCTATAGATTTAAAGCGCAAAGATGGCACATTTATCCAAGGATTAAACAGTTAACAAGGAAATAGTGGTTCCCACACACTGGAAATAAATGAATGGTTTACTTTTATGAAAGATTCCTGTTACTCATTACCCGCTCAGCAGAGATAGTATTAAAAAATGTTCACAAAACAAACAAACCCACAACAATATAAGAAATACAAAAAAAAAAATCTTTGAAAATTAGGTCAAGAGTAAAGCTTCTGGAGTAGATGATTTGATGTCTTATATAAGTTGCTACAATATCAGCGAAGGGTGAGATGCCACATGTTACCTACTGTTCAGTTATCATAGCTCCGTCTAAACTTTAGAAATCATCTGATGTCCTGACAACTTCAGAGCCAACTCTCTGATATCCCCTGATAGCTAGATTATATATGCAAAAATATCAACCCAGATTCCTATTCTATTAACTAAAAATAACATTCATAAGGAGCTAATTGGTTTTATAAAGGTCAGATCTAATGGTGTTTATGTTAAAACTGAATTTAGTTGCTGACAGTATGGAGAAAGGCTTAATCTACCTTGGTTAGCTATTGCCTTTGATTTTGAAAAGGTTTATACCATATAATGGATTTATTTATGGCAATCCTAGATGTAAAAGATTATAGCAATCCTTCTGCTTTGATTTAAAACATCAATACAGTATAACCATCTCTTTTTCTTGAAAGTACTATTAATAGGCAAAAGGTTCTACTTTCTCACTTATTAGTTTTATTAATTATTGAAACCATTGTTAGCAAGATAAGGAGATTTATAAGAAATTAAAGGACAGGAATATGACCAGACCTCTAATAAAACCAAGTTATTTCCAGATGACTGCCTTGTTCTTATAAACAACACATAAAACTTTCCTCTCACATTAGGAACTTTATTAAATAAATTTGCATATGTATTTAGAGTCAAAGCCAGCCTTGGAAAACTGAAATATTATCTAATAAATATTGTTTATGAACAAATAGGCCTATTACCTATATAAAGCCGAACTGCTTTATGACAACCACTCGGAAAAGTATTTAACCACTATGGAAAAGATATTAAGTGAATTTGCAAAGGTGCCTGATCTCAAAACCTCCTTGCAAGACTGAAATATGATGTATGAATAAAATCATCTAACAAACACTGGGGCAGTTCTGATTATTCTAATACTCCAAGCAAAAAAAAAAAAAACTCCACAGACCACCAGGCTAAAAAACAAGATTCTTTTATTACATAAAAGTTAGCACTTTCAGGTAAAAACCCTTCATCAGACAATATTGTACTAAAACTGATGCAATATTTAAAAGAATCAAAAACCAATCATCATTGTTGCTCAATTAAACAATTAAACAATTAAACAAAAGGTCTACGCCTCTTAAGGATGGGTTTTAAAGGCACCACTCTATTAAGACCTGGGCTTCTGTCAACTCCTAAATTTATTATCCATTGTGTTTCACAGAATTCAATGTAACTCACAAGGTCCCCCCCCCCCCCACCTCTGGGATTGTTCTCAATCAATTGTAACATCATACAATTAAAATAATGTCCCTGAAATTTATGAATATGTTGATATAGAGGGTCTACTTCATAACATTGAAATTTCATAATGCTGAATTTCATAACATTGAGACCATAACATCAAAAATTCAAAACACTGAAAACTCAGAACACTGAGGATCATAGATTAACCCAGAGGCCCCCCATGCTGGAACAAGATCCCAGGCAGTATTAGAGCAGACCCTCACTCACTCTCTCTCTGAGAGATGATGAGTGAGTGGATGGGAAGAAGTTTAAGGTTACCCAGGGGGTGTCATCACTGTGTGCACAGGGCACAGTAAACAGTAAACTATTATTATTATATATATCATATCACTACTACTACTATACAGCACAGTATTCTAAATTTATTCTGTACATTTTTTTTTTTGTTATTTCATGGGGCAAAAAAGCCACATCACTATGGCTAGGCTTACAAATGCCCCAGGGCAGATAGCCTAGTACTATACTATGAAACTATGAAACTGAAAGTATGCTTCATACATTGAAAACTACATTGCACAAGGAAATAAGATTCCCCTCCTCCTACAACAACACCTAACTAACAAACACACTTTCTACTATGTTTCTGTAGGGGGCAAGCCCTCTGTGTTTCAGCCGGTACAAAATTCAAACCTTTACTTAATACACTTCTGCCTTAGGAGCGAGACTGAAAACATTACACTCCCAAATATTTTCTCATCCCTTGCCAGTGAAGAAGAAAAGGGAGAAGAAGATGGACTTACAGGGGATCAGCCACGAACATCGGTCTGTAAGCAGGGAACACAAACAGAGGAAAGCTTCCGTGTGACTTCAGCTAGCTCACAGTTGCTTTATAATTTGTCTCATTTTGTTTTATCTGATACATAGTATCATGAATTAAGTAAAGGTTTGAATTTTGTACCGGCTGAAACACAGAGGCACACTGATTTTAGATTTTAAACTTTTTGGTAGAAATCTACAACTGAAGCTGATGTTTGGTGACTGCAATAGTAGGTGCTAATATTGGTTGTTTAAGAAAGCCAAGTTTGTTTGTTCCACCACCTAACCCAGTTATTGAGACCTTTATTAGAACTTGTGAGGAACAACTGGGACAATTTAAAGAATGTGCTAACTGCAAACGCTTTCACAATTTAACTGCAAATGAAAGAGTAGCCTTAAGAACTTTAAGTAATAATACAGCTCTAGTAGTATGAGTAATGGTGAGTGTGGAAGAGAGGTGAAGAAGAGAGTACAGGCAGGATGGAGTGGGTGGAGAAGAGTGTCAGGAGTGATTTGTGACAGACGAGTACCACTAAGAGTGAAAGGGAAGGTCTACAAGAGGGTAGTGAGACCAGCTATGTTATATGGGTTGAAGACAGTGGCATTGAGAAAAAGGCAGGAATCTGAGCTGGATGTGGCAGAGTTGAAGATGTTAAGATTTGCACTGGGTGTGATGAGGATGGACAGGATTAGGAATAAGCATATTAGAGGGTCAGCCCAGGTTGGAAGGTTTGGAGACAAAGCCAGAGAGGCAAGATTACATTGGTTTGGACATGTGCTGAGGAGGGATGCAGAGTATATTGGGAAAAAGATGCTAAGGATTAAGCTACCAGGTAACAGGAAAAGAGGAAGGCTTAAGATAAGGTTTATGGATGTGGTGAGAGAGGACATGCAGGCGGTTGGTGCAACAGAGGAAGATGCAGAGGACAGGAGGAAATGGAAACAGATGATCTGCTGTGGCGATGCCTAACGGGAACAGCTGAAAGAAGAAGAAGAAGGACCAGCAGACAAGGGTGGAGCAATAGTCCTGATGGACTCAGATTATTATAGCAACAAAATTAAACTTATGCTTGAATGTGTTGTAACTTCTAAAAATGTTACTTTAATTGAGGTGAATAATATGATTTTACATGTTAATAATACTCTTTTGGAGTTAAATAAGAGCAATGTTTTGGATGATGAAGTTTTCATCTTCATCAAAGTTGATTATTCTGTGATTTCGATTTTTAAAGCCCTACCAAATATACATAAAGATTTGCATGACCCACCCCCAAGAACTATAGTCTCAGATAGGGGTTGAGTCACTGAGTACTGCTCTGTCTGGGTAGAATCCAAGTTAAAATTAGCTGTTTCTACTGTTTCTAGGTCTTAAAAGACAGTGTACATTTTTTGACTTTGTTGCATGAATTTGTATTAGACAGAAGTTTTGATTGTTGTATTTTACTAGTTACACTTGATGTAAAGACCCTATTTACAGTCATACCTAATAGGTATGGCCTTCAAGCAGTCAAGGAGTTCTAGTGATTACTTTGATAAAAAGATTACTGTACAAATTCTACCTTTATTGGAGATAGTGTTAGAAAACAATGTTTTTTATTTTGAACAACAACACTGTTGGCAAAAATGGGGGGGTGTCCATGGGCACCCCCTGTGCCAACTCCTATGCAAACTTGTTTTTTGCCCAGTAGGAAGAAAATGTATTGTTCAAGGATGAAC
The DNA here is from genome assembly GCF_019279795.1 of Protopterus annectens. Classification (NCBI taxonomy): domain Eukaryota; kingdom Metazoa; phylum Chordata; order Ceratodontiformes; family Protopteridae; genus Protopterus; species Protopterus annectens. The sequence continues at coordinate 1,358,911,040 of NC_056746.1, forward strand.
ATGAACGGAAGGAATTCCTCATCTTCTACTCATGGTTTGTAGATGATATCTTTTTATTGTGGATGGGCACTGTAGCAGCATTAAAGATTTTGTATCCTACTTGGAATCCACTACTAATTTTTTAAGATTTTCTTTACAATATTCTTACACTGGTATTGATTTTTTGACATTAATATTGAATGTAACTTGAATAATTGCTTTAATACTAAAGTTTTTCGCAAAGCATGCTGGAAGAATGGCTTACAAGCCAAAGACAGCATGCATCCGGGATTTGTTTTTAAAAATATTGTTAAAGGACAGGCAGTTAGGATGTCTAGGCTCTGTACGATGAAGTATTATATGATGAGATGGGTGAACTTACTTCAAGGTTCCTCTCCAGGGGGTATAACATCAAAGAGGTTGATGAAGGGGTTCAAAATATTTTGGGATCTAGATAGACCACAGCCACACCTTGGTTCTTTGTTGAAGGAAACAGAGAGAGAACAGAGAAGACAACATCAACAACAACAACAACAACAAAGGCAAGGACAAGACAAATGAGGGGTCAACACAAGCAGTGATATAAACAGATTTTGTGATATTATATGGGAATATATGAATTTTTAAATAAATTAATAAAATAAGGGGAGGGGATAGGATAGGGGATGATAATTTATATATATATATAGGAAGAATCTGAAGATGAAACTGTGTGAGTGTGACAGAAAAAAAAATCGATCCTATCAGGAAGGTATTCACTTTATCAGTGCTGTGCTGCAAAGCTTGTATAATATATTATATTAAATATAATATTTTATCCAATTACCATACCCATCTTTCTTTTTTTTTTTTTTTGCTACTTGCAATTCTCAAAATGTTATATATACTTAGCCAGTGCATGTGCTGCAATTCTATGTGTTCTATGTAAGTAACTAAGAGAATAAATAATTAAGAATGACATTTGTCAGCAAGCAATATAATTTGGCTGCTGGAGCACCTTGCTGTGTGGAGTACATGTGTCCCCTGCGGGTCAAGTGGCGCTCGAAAGACATGCATGAATGGGCATGCCTTCGTCTATATCAACATATATTCATATGTCAGGACATTATTTATTTTAATTTTATGGTGCTACAATTGATTAAGAACAATCCCGGGGGGGGGGGGCTTGTGAGTTACACTGAGTTCTGTAAAACACAATGGATAATAAATTTAGGCTAGGAATACTATTTTTGGTGCTACATACCTTTGGTTGCCTGTGTATATGTGATTTGCATTTGTGTTTTATTATTCTATTAGGAAAGATGCAGTAAGAGCATTTTCTGCCAACGTACTTCCTCAGCTTGCAGCATATCCCTTAGACTAGCCAGTCTTGTCTTGTCAAGATATTTGAACAGATATCTTTGTTTATAAGTCATATTTGTCCTTCTACCAAATAGGCTCTCAGTTCAGTTACTCGGCCATTCCCATAGTAGCAGACTGCAGATTCTGACAAGATTGTTTGGTTCATACTCTGTCTCGTCTCTGTAGTTCTGACAGTGGGCTGCAGTGCTTGTCATGGCACTACTTCTTTTTCTTGATTTCTTTCTAGCGTCTTTTTCCTTTGCTTTAGTTTGACGGCCTTTATTACCATTGTAGACATTTACTTTTTAACCTTTTATAACTTAAAAACTGTACTGTTGAGACACTGAGATTCCCAGTGAAGTGTCACTGTTTCCAAAACTGGAAAATAGCAATCCCCTATGACTACTGCTTGAAGTGTTTTTCATCTACAGGTTGATTTTTAGATCGCTCTTTCAATATGACTAGTACAGTGTGAGTATCACTCAGTTGGAGTTTCGTGTATGAATTGTCACCATTGTCCAAATTTTTCAGATTATGTACTCTTGAATTAACAGCCATTGTCTGATAAGACGTGGTATTCTTTGTCTTCAGAAGATATATTTCAATACATTTATTATACTCTTTACTGTACTATGTATACATTTAATAACTTTGGGATGCCTGAAATAATAATCTGCACAGATCAGTGCAACATCCCATCTTTTGGATCACTGTTGAAATACCTACTGCTAACATCACCGTTCTTTGTAAGTCTGATTGTGCTGATGTAACTGGCTGATAAATAATGTCTCCTGCTGTTTTCCTGTACTTTATTACACCAAGATATAACTCATATACTTCCTTCAAGTACCTTGCCTCTTAGCTGATTAAATAATAACCTTACTAACTTTAACATTATGCCTTGGACGCTAGTTAGTTTCTTTTTTAATTGATTATCTTTGCTCTAGGCAGCCTCTCATTGCTAGTTCTTATACTTGATGCATATTCAAATCAGTGTCAGTACATCTCTAAAATGCTTACACATTTTCCTCTCTGATGTGCATCTGATGAATTAGTTGAATAAATGTCTAATTCTTCTAAAAATAACTTTATTCTGTTTTGGTAAATATGGTCCGATAAGCATACATGCTATATTAGTTCTTTATCTGTCTGTATTTTACTTTCAAGTCCTACGTCTGCAGATTAAGCAGCACATTCTATAATTTCAGAAATGCATTGCACAAGTACTTTCTGAATATGCAATGCAATGGTTTATGACCTGGTTCTATACGTATTTGTGAAATTCCTCATACCCATACCCTGTTGCTAATAATTCTTTCTTTTTTGAGCATAACATGTTTGTACACCTGTATATGTTTTTGCTCGATAGACACATGTTATAGGAGTACTACTCCAATACTATTCTTACCTGCATGTGCTTGAACAAAATGGCACATTTGCATTATAATATTCCAGTGCAGGTGCCTTCTTTATTAGTGTGCTCAGGGTTTTAGAATTGTTCCTGTTCATAGTCACTTTTCCTGGTGGGTTTATGTGGACTGATTACAGGAAATGTTGGTAAGTAACAATATCTTGACACTGAATCACTGAAAACCACTTTCAGCGAACGCCAAAGTTTGTTTTCTTTGCATTATCTTCTGTACTAATGCCTAAATTTACTTTCCTCAATAAGTCAACAATATACACATTGCTTTACTTTCAGTACATTCCAACTAATTAAGATTATTTTATGGAAACGTATTGTATTTGGCATCTACGTGTTCTGTTACTACCTCTGAGTTTCCTTTGTCAGTCAGGCTGATTTTACAGAATCATCTCTTTCAGGTTTAATAATGCCACAAACATTTTTCCTCAGTAGTAGTATTTTTCTTCCCTTTATACATCTTTGCAAAATGATTCTATTCTGGCAGCTATAAAACGGAGTAAATGCTGGACAGTTCTCATAACCAAACCAAGTAAATGCTTAAATCTCAAAGGTGTCACACTTAATGTGAACCTGCGGCTCTCGTTTTCATCTGCATTAGTGTTAACTGCACATTGTTTTTAGGCTTCATCAGTATGTTATTTTGTATACTTCTGTTTGTTCATTTGTTATGTGCAATTTCATCTGCTTCACCCATATCCACAAATTTAGGAAAAAGTCATGTCTGCTCTGTTCAAAGCCTGCCTCCTGTCTAATCATTTCACCAGTTCTACTACCAATCAAAGAATCATGTGAGTCCATTTCTAAACTTCACAATATAAGCGTATGTACTTTCCACTTAGCCTAGATTATTTGCAAAAAAAAAAAAACATTATAACTGAATGGAAGATTTTTTTCTAGACTAAAGCTTATTCCTGAATGTCTCCCTTACAGCTGTTATGCTTTTCACCTTACACGTTGGAAGTATTAAACATATTCATGGGTTCTTTCCCCACAATATACAGAAATGGACTGCATGGACCTTTTCATGGTTCCTTGTTATTCTGCTCTCAGTGAGGAACAAAACACAAACCATTTTTTTTTTTGCTTCCAATTTTGTGCTTAACTGCTTTGCAGAAAGATTATTAATGATGGTCACATCTGGACAAATGAAATACTGTGAGGGATTTTCACAAGTTATGAGAGGGAAAGGCAAAATGGTGACTTTACTGCAAAAACTGAAAAAATTAAAACTGCAAAGATAGTGTGTGTGTGTGTGTGTGTGTGTGTGTGTGTGTGTGTGTGTGTGTGTGTGTGTATATATATATATATATATATATATATATATATATATATATATGTATATACAATCCAGACTGTAGTACAACTACATAATCCATACACCTATCTAGTTCTCATACTGTTGACATCATATAACATCTATAATGCTTTTCAGCATTCTCAGTAAAGAGTCAGACAACTCAGACATGTGACCAGCCTCCCTGAGATCTTCACTGTAAATGCCAAGTGCTGCTGGGGTGATCAGGTGGCATATATACCTACTAAGAATTATCCTTTTTTCCCCTAAAGGTATATAATGTGATATGCTACACATAACCTTTTTTCCACATAATAAATTCCTGGTGGGGTCCAGAGGTTAAGATTTGGTACTCACACCTCCAAAACATGGATTTGATTCCTGGCCAGGGAAAATCAATGGATTTTTTTTGTTTGTTTTTTTTTGTTTTTTGTTTTTTCTTTTTTGGGGGGTGGTTGTCATAATGGTTAAGGTCTTCTCCTCCTAGCCAAAAGGTACATTGCTTGATTCTGGCATCAAGTTATTGGCTAGGCTTAAAATGACCCTTCAGGACAGTTAATCTCGTATTTAGCTATGAAGCAAAAATACAAAACACTGTTCTTCCCTACATATGAAAAAAACACACATTATTGCATAATACAAGCTTTATGGCAACCTTAAAATATTTTACAGAAAAAAATATTTTTTTTATTTTTTGTTTTTTATTTCTTTATTTATTTTTGCACATGGTGCAAGTATAAATGATACATTACATGTTATTTCAAACACAATCCAGTGGATGAAAATGAGATGTTAGGATTAATTCTGTTGCTTACCTAGCTGTTGTTAGTTTAACACAAAAGTAACCTAAGTAGACTAGGAAGGAGTGTGGCACAAAAGGAAAGCAGAAGAAACTCAGACTTGTGCAGTTGTGGTTTCCCATCAGTTCATATGAAAGTGTTGTAGACTTCCTTCCCAGTTCATTGATAAAAAGATGTCTGTTTTCTTGCTATTTCTAAAAACTCTTGGAGACATATTTCCCTTAAATCTACCCCTCACCGCTCTATCAGTCATGGTATGTGTGGATTAATAATGCATATATACTAAACTCATAAGTGTTCATGGTTAGAACTGGTAGGGGATTTAAAGGTATATTAGCCATGCAAAAATACATTTAAAAATAAACTGAAATGCAGTGTCAGTTTACAATTAAATTTCTAAATGATGACTTTTTTATAAAGTTAAAAATATTTTGTCCATTTCATGATTACTTTGTATATTTGTATCATACAGCAAATGGGACAAAATAAATGTATATGTATGGTTACCAAATGATTTGTAAGCTTGCCATGTGTCCTCAGAAGTCATTATTAAGTTTTGCGTAAGAATCAGTGACTTCACTTTCCTAATTCTTTTTTTTCTTTCCAGATTACGTGCTGGCCTTTGTGACAGGTGTACAGTCACACAAGAGCTTGCCAAGAGGAAGCAGCAGGAATTTGAAAGTTCTCAGTTTCAGAGCCTACAACACATCTCCTTATTAAGTGAGCGCTACTTCTTCACCGTTATGTGAAAGCTCTGTCTCCCCTCTCATCTTACCCACATTGTCATGCCACAGATGTAGATAGTAACTGTAGCCTCTTTATTTTCATTTTGTTTAGAAACTGACATATTCTTTACTCTGTGTTACTGCAAAAGCAGCACTTTACACCCTTTACTTGTGACATGATTTTGAGTTCTTTAAACTGGGTAGCAAAAATATTGGTTTGGTTAGGGTTGTACCTCTTTGAAAAGGGTAGTGCATATCAAAATGGCTTTCAGGCAGTTATAGTCCCCCTAGCCACACCTGTCATCAACTAAGTCCTATAGCTGCACACTTGTAGAGAAGGAACCTATTAGCCAAGACTTACAGCTATAATATAATTCCCTACTGCCACATTGAATGTCTGTATAAACTGATACACCTGTAGCAACCACTATTAAGTATTGGACTGGAGTGCAGATGGCCCTGGGTTCTAGTACAGGCTATGCAAACCTTCCTTATGGCTAGGCTTGTAAGACCCTGGGGCCATTAGCCTAGTAACCTCCTATGAACCATCAGAAAGTGTACCACTTGACATTTCTGTTATTAGTCACATCTGGGGCTACTGACAATCACATGGTTCCCATGGAAATGTTTATTTTACTTGACTGAAAAGTTAGTCCAAATGGAGGACATTTTCATGAAACATAGAATTCAATTCTGTTTGTTGAACTGCTTGCATAAATGTTTGATGCATGTTCATCCATAAACGATTGAAGGACATAGGCAACACATAATCTGTTAGTAAAGTGTAACAGACTGCTGATTTTCCTTTCATGCAATGTCTAGATTTTGTCACTTGCTGTCATTATAATTTCATTTTGCACTAACAATAGCACAGTCACCTCACACTGTTTTAATGCAGCCATATTTAACAGCATTAGAAGAGCACCACAGTATCTCTGTAACTGTAAGCCACAAACACAGAAGTATGATGTGCTTGTCTTTCTGACACCTAACATTTCAAATCATCCTTGACAAGTAAGCCTTATGGGCTATACTACCACACATGTTTTGTTTTCAGTCTTGGATGTGCTGTCTCTCCTAAATCCAGCAATTTTAACTCATGCTGACGTTCCACCTAGACAGTTTGCTGGAGTTATGGTTTCAGAATTATGCACAGTACAGAGAAAGGCAACTCCCAGAGCAGCCCTGGCTATAGGGTTTAAGGCGCTGGCATGTGTGGCTACCAATGTCTCTCATCCGTCCAGCGTCTCCTTCTACCAGTGGCTCACTGCCAAGGACATGGGTTGTAGTAACTAACTGTGTTTCCTTCAGAGACATCAAAGGAGCTGCATATATAACGCTCTTTATTTAATTCCTTTACTTCACTTTGAATAACTGTCTACAAACAGTAGTCAGGAGTACTTATTTTTAGACGTGACCCGAAACATAATAAAGCAACAAATCAAATAAGTAAATGGCAGGAATACGCTGGCAGTAGTCAATAAGGTGACAAAATGAGGCTGCATGTTTGTGAAATACAAACAGTACTCTGTCATGCAAATAAGTACAGAGAATTCTAATTTGCAGCAAACAGTAGAAGAAAATAGCGAACATGAAGAAAGTGTGAAGTACAGATAGTGGATACAAATAAATGAAAACAGCTGAAATAAAGAGCAGCCTAGACGGACATGATGTGGTTTAAAATAGCACTAAAAAGCCCTAAACACTGACTGTAAGTCATATAGCATGGTAACAGAATGAGTACTGAAAGCTAGAATTTACTAATAGGCAGATATAATAACATACTGGGTATTATGATCTGATATGACATCACCAGGTATGAAGTGGAGAATGTGAGCAGTGCAAGTAAATCAGATGGCAGAAAGTGAGAAACAAGACACAGTAAGTGAACTGAAGGTTATGCAGGAAATTACTCACGAACCAGTGTTTATGTCGCATACTGAAATGAGGCTTGGACAAGGAATTTCAAAAAGAGATTAGGGTGCAATAGAAGAGTTAAAAGTCGATGGCCATCGTAGACCTGCAAGGACAGCGTTAAGGGCAGTGAAGAAATGCAAACAGTTTCATTGTACAAATGAGGCACAAATGTTAGCATATTACTTTTTGATAATAATGCCCCTCTTATAATGGTGAATGGGTCTGAATGAAAAGACGATATAATCAGCAAGCAAAGGAGAGTAGTATTGCTAGAAATGAATTCATCCTCAAGTCTTGGTGAGTACCTTCATGAGGTGGGCCCTGCACAATGATGACACTGATATATAGATTGTATTTTGAGTCCACTTTTAAATTTTGAAATACCAAAATCTCGAGTTTTGAGATACCGAACTCAAAACATCGAGATTTTGGTATCTCGAAACTTAAAAGTGAAAAAAAAAACAAGTAAAAGAATGTTTTTGTAGGGGGGCAAGCCCCCCTGGACCCCAACCCCCCTACTTTAATATACAGTGAAGAGAACGGTAAGTGGAACGGCTGCATTACCGTTCTCTTCACTGCAGCACAATCTCGAAGTTGGTATATTTAAGTAGGGGGTGTGGGGGGCATAGCCCCCATGTGGAGGGCAGAGGGCTTGCTCCCCTGCAAAAACATTATTTTAGCTATCTTTTTTTTTGTTTTTTGTTCACTTTTAAGTTTTGAGATACCAAAATCTCGATGTTTTCAGTTCGGTATCTCAAAAGTCGAGATTTTGATATTTCGATATTTAAAAGTGGACCCTGTATTTTATATAGCATACATTATATCATGGACAGAAGTAGGTTAAAAAACAAAAAAGGTAGCTGGGTGCACAAGTCCCAGGATTTAAAAAATGCCCAATCCTGTTGGGTGGTCTCATGCCAGGACTGGAAAAATTGACAGTGTAGAGTCCTTAAGACATGAAAACATTCCTACAATGGGGTTAGGCCAGGCTCAGGGGGATGATGGTCTCCCCTGTTGTACAAGGAAGTTGTAGTCCACAAAAATCACAAAAACTGACAGGGCAAGAAAAAGCCATAGAGATGATAGAGGGACTCTTGAGGATAAGAAAGAAATGATGTATCGTTACAATTATGCAAGAAGCCCAGATTTTCCAGGCAGAAGACATACAAAAAGATTAAGAGAGAAATTAGAGGATAAAAAAATACTTGCACATGAAAAACTGTCAAAACCTTCAAATGCAAATTTGTGTTCATTAATACAACAGATTCATTAAAAACATATCGACCAAGAAACTGTGGGCCGTTTGGAAAAAGAAGCGACAGAAGAAGAGTGAAATATAAAGAACAAGATCTAGAGGTTTTTGAAAGGTTAAAAAAATATGGACATGGGAAAGAAAGAGAGATCTGATATGGTGCAATATTTAAGAAGATAGACAAATTAATTAACAGAAAAAAGAAAGTACCTCCAAAGATATTTGAAGAGAAATACAGGCAAAGGCATCCAGATATGGAAAATTGTAAAATATAAAAAATAAGAAAACAAAGGAGGAAAGCAGAAAAGAGGATCAGTAATGAGAAAGTTAAAGAAAGAGAAACTGAGGTTATGGAGCACCTGTGAAGCGATGGATTTAGTGAAGAAATCGAAGTCTGATAATATCAGAGAATGATAGAATCATAAATCCCCAAGTTAGGGAGATACCAGTGGAGCAGGAAACATCTGATCACTTGCCGTATGAAGATACTTTGCAGCCTACAGTAGGAAACAAGTAGTTCAGCTGGATTTGCACAGCAGGTTAGGGAACAGGAAACGGTGGCAGGTCTGACACAGTCAATGTTGTGGCATGATAGGCCAGTGAGTTCCCATATGAAAGAGCAATGGATGGCACAGGGTGAAGCTAAAGAGTGTATGCCACAGAAAGATTTTCTGGAACTTTCTGTAAAATGACCACAGGAAACAGAGAACAAATAATCTTGCCCTTAGTTTAGACAAAAATGTTCTAAGGGAAGAATTCATTGATTTAATACAGATGAATAGACATATAAAGATCAATGAAAGAAATTGACTACAGAAAGTCAGTAAGACCCATAATGTTAGACGTTTGATGAAAAATTAATGCAGTAATCAAGACTATTCATAGAAATTCATGCAATTTAACAGAAGTAAATAGGATATGTTACTGTGCAGCAAAATTAATAACAGATAAAGTCTTACCACAAAAACATACAGCAGTAGGGGAAAGGAAGGGGAAAAATCAAATGCCATCATGGAAGTATCAAATAGAGGAAACTATAAAGCAACTAAGGCAAGAAGTATCATTTCTAGATGAGTATAGTAGAAGGAACAGATCGACAAAAATACTCAGAAAGATAGACGTGATAAAAGCAACATGCAGTATCAGAAAGGATCAGGATCTAGCGTACATTATTACAAATAATAAAGATATCAGTGTAGGCAGACAAACTTAGAAGATATGCAGATAAATATAAAGGAAAAGTACAAAGTAAAAATGTATTCATGACCCAAAAAAGTTTTATAGAGAATTGGGAAACAAGGCAAAAGGAATAGAAACATCACCAAAAAGAAGAAATGGTTACATTTTGGAGAAATGTCTATGAAGACCCTGTGCAACATAACGAAGATGCTGAAGGCACAGAAGAAGTAAAAGAAACAGTAAGAAGTTCAAATGTACAGGATATGAAATGGGATGAAGTAACAGCCAGAGAAATTTAAATCAAATTAAGAAAAGCTCCTAACTGGAGAACCCCAGGCCCAGATGCAGCACCTAACTTCTGACTAAAAGTATTAACATCTTTACATGAAGACGTAGCCCTAAGGAAGAGCTATCTATATGCACACCCTGAATAGACAGCAACCTGGTTAACAACAGTAAAAACAATACTCCTCCCTGATAGTGAACCTGCAAGATATACTATAAACTATAGACCAATAACTTGCCTTCCAATTATGTATAAACTATACATGGGAATTTATGCCAAAAGAGTTTATAGTCATTTAGAAGCCATCTCAGTCATGGCAATAGAACAAATGGGTAACAAAAGAAAATCATACAGACAAAGGATCATTTGTTGTTAAATAAAGTCATAATAGAGAATTGTAAAATGGGAAAGAATCTAAGTATTGCATGGATAGACTAAAAAAAACATTTGATAGCATCCAATATTCATGGAAAAAAGAGGGCTTACAAATCTATACGATGCACACTACATTGATCGATTACATTACAGTTACCATGAAACTGTGGCAAACCACTTTACAGCTAAAGCATAATAAAGGACAAATTATTATCTCAAGGATAACATTTCAAAGGGGGATATTCCAGGGTGACTCTCTGTCACCACTGCTATTCTGTCTTTTCCTTATCTCATTAAACCGTCTACTTAACAGATTTGGTAATGTATAATGTGGCTCCCAGAAAACAATAACAAGTAAAGATTTCTTATCTTTTCTTTGTGGATGATTTAAAACCATATAGTTCATCAGATGAGGAACTGAATACACAACTGCAAGTAGTCAAAACTTTCTCAGATGATATAAGAATCTCCTTTGGTCTTGATAAATGTGCAAAAGCAACATTTAAAGCACAGGAAAGCTGTAGCACCAAGAAAATATCAATCTGGGACAGGAATGTGATATAAAGGAACATGAGCAAGAGGGACTGTATAAATATTTAGTAATCAATGAAGGATCAACAATAAATCATGAACAAATCTGAGTAAAACTTAGTAAGGAATATTTTAGAAGGCTAAAATTAATGTTGAAAAGAGCACTGTCATCTAGGAACAAAGTCCAAGCTATACACCAATTTGTTCTTCCTGTTCTAACTTACAGTTTTGGGGTGACTGACTGGCCCCCAAAGGTATTAGAACAGTTGGACAGAAAAACAAGAAAAATGCTTCATGCTTATCAAATGATTTATAAAAATCAGTGTATACCAAGATTATATATTCCCAGTTCTGAGGGAGGTATGGGCCTCCTCGAAACTGATTAGATATACAGATCTGCAATTGTAGGACTGCATGCATATTTGCTGACCTCACAAGATCCAAACATAAAGAAAGCTTTACAACATGAGGAGAAGAAATCTAAGATGACCTTCCTGCTTAGGTTAGCAGAAGCATATCACTGTCAAGCAAGAATGGAAATCAAATCAGAAGTAGATAAAAATCAGGCAGCAACTGAATATGCCAAAAAACAAAATAAAGAATATAAGGTGAAGGACCAGATGAGAAGGCAAGAAATGTGGAAAATGCATAAATATAGTTGCAAGTACAGAAAACTTCTGGAACAACCTCATGTCAATCAGGATTTAATGCAGGAATGGTTACGGGCAGGTGAATTTAAATCAAATGATGAAAAGGGTTAATATTGGTGGCCCAGGACAGTGGACTATGTACATGTTGGTTTACAAAATCTATTGAATATGCTGGAGAAACAGACAAATGCAGGTTTTGTAAAACAGAATTGGAAACAGTCGCACATCTTGTTGCTGCTTGTGATATACCAATGGCAGTAGGCCTGTATACTGAAATGCATAATAATGTGATAATCTGGCAAAACTGCTGTATTGGGGATTGTGCAAGTATTATAATATTGAAGTAGCTGTGAAACGTTGGAAACATGCAGTACAAAGCATTACAGAAAATAATGATGTTTATATTGCATGGGATAACAAGTACCAACAGTCCAAAAAATAAATGTGAGAAAACTAGATAGAGTAGTCCATGAAAAGAAGACAAAAGCAGCATTGATCATTGAAATTGCTACACCCACTGATTGCAGCGTCTTACGTACAGAGAGATACAAAATCATAAAATACCAGGATTTGCAGGCAGAAACAAGGGCAATGTGGAAGAAGGATAACCAGACAGTTCCAATAGCAGTAGGAGCAATGGATCTCATAAAAAAGAAATTAGAGTAATATTTAGATAAGTTACCAATTACTGCGGTGGTGGTGCTGTGGTAGTGTTGTTGCTTTGCAGTAAGACGTTGTCCTGTTTGATTCTCAGCTAAAGCGTCTTCTGTGTGGAGACGTGTGAATGGGCGTACCTTCGTTGAAGGTTGTGCATCAGAGCTGGCAACTCAGTACGTAAAAATCTACTGCCAATCATTAGCGGACCGGAGTTCCGCTGTGGCGACCCCTAACCGGGAAAAGCCGAAAGAGACAGCAACCAATATATGTAACTCCATATAAATTGAGGAAAGAGTCAATTCTGCGTACATCGAGGGTGCTGAGAAAAGCACTTTTGGTTAACATCAAAGAATGAAACAATTCTAAATTCATGAACTTCAATCATACTTTGAGTTAGGAATGGGGTCCATTCCCATCATAGTATTAGAAACCCAAAAGTCTTAGAAAATTAAAAAGTGATAAAAAATATATGCACAATATTCATGTACCAGTATCATCAGTCTGTGGGTCATCATAATGTCTATACAAGAAAAGGCCATACTTTCCTGCATGGGCTTAGGTGAATATGGATCTTTTATAACATGTTAGCAGTTGATAAAACAGATGAAATGTAGCAAAAAAGTACTGCATTAGGATACATACCCTTTGCAGTCCTAAAATACAAGTGACCCTGATTTGAGTAATGGATGCTTCAAATGAAGAAAAAGCAGACGGAAGAATGAATGTGTGACTAATGGTCAGTTTCCTACCCTATAATGGAAAAAATACCATTCTAAGCTACAAGAAAAACAGACAGCAAACCTCTGGTGCATGCACTGTTTGAGATGTGTGAAAGGAGACATATAAAAGTGTTATAATAAGTATAAAGAAACATCATGCACAATATATGTTAGTGGTCTAATGTGGAAACAATAACCTTCCTGGAAGTTACCCAGTTCCCTGAAAGTGTGGTATACTGTACTGTCCTATAGTGGGGGTTGGGGATCAGGTGGGTCAGTGAAGCATCTAAAATTAATATAACAACACTAGAAATCAGGCTGTCACAGACCAGGGCCTCAGTTCCAAAAGACTTGCTCTCAGTGTAAATGATCACTTACACTGAGAGCAGGATGAGAACAGGTCTTTTGGAATCAGGCCCCTGGTGTAAGCCTGTTTATAGGTTCATAGGTTCATAGATTCATAGCAGATAACTAGGCTAACAGCATAAGAGCTTTTACAAATCTAGCCAATATAACCCAGTTTTACCCAATATATGGCCCCTAGGAGATTATCTTACAAATTGTCCCTGTCCATAAGTGGCATAGCAACTACCCCAGGTGTGAAATTTCAGTTCCCTATCCATTTATCCAAACTGCATTTGCAGAACACTAGAGAAGGGCTCTGCTTAATGGGAATAAGAAGCCTGTTCCAAAAACATCATTTCATAGATGAGTACTAGGTAGCTGCTCTGTGGGCCATTTTAAGCCTAACTTCTTCTTCTTCTTTCGGCTTTTCCTGGTTGGGGGTCGCCACAGCAGATCACCTGTCTGCTCATGATTGGCAGTGGAGTTTTACGGTGCCGAGTTGCCAGCCCGGCACCCAACCTTCCACAGAAGGCACACACATGCACGCACTCATGCCTAGGGCCAACTTAGAGTGTCCAGTCCACCTACAGCATGTCTTTGGGATGTGGGAGGAAACTGGAGCACCCGGAGGAAACCCATGCGACCGCAAGGAGGACATGCAGACTCCGCACAGAAGGCACCCCAGCCGAGAATCAAACCGGAGAACCTCTTGCTGTGAGGGCCATTTTAAGCCTAACAATGCCCCTTAAAGATGAGAATCAAACCCTGTACCTTGTGTCTTTGAGGAAGACACCTTAACCATTATATCAAGACCTATTGGTAAGTTTTACACATTTACACTGAAAGAATGTCTTTTAGGATCAGGGCAGACTTACACTGAGAGTAACTCTTGGAATTTGACCCCAGGTCACTATAATCACTTCACAGAACAAGGAAAATAATTACATACATACTCTAAGAAAGACATAACTCTTGACCCTTACTTGTATCTCCATTCCCACTAGAGGCTATCCATTTAAACCTCTGGACTCCCTGTCACTCGTCTGGTCAGCATAAAAAAGATGAACATTTGGGGGTTCAGTTCAAGCAACTTTATTACATACAAACACATCAGAAATGAGGCTTTGTAACTTAAATTTAAATAAACTATAAACAAACTGACTACCACACTCATACACGTTAACACTCTGGCAATTCTCTCAAAATGGCACTGCTGCCTGCACATGCTCAGTATGTATATGCACTTGCTATATCTGGAAATGCTTCTTAAAGGTACATACACACACTCTGATCTACACTACCTGCTTAATTCTGAAGCTATAATTTATTATACTCAATTTGCTTTAATCATTGCAGCTATTCTATAACCTTCTAACCATCTCTTTTAAACATTTCTACTTCATCTTCTCTCTCCTCTCCATCCTATCCACCAAAATTAATTATTCATACGTACTTTTAGTAAACCACAATGTCAGTATTTTCTCCTGTTATATTTTTCAACATTTATTCCATTTTGATATTTCTTTTTCATTTGGAAATGCTCTCCTGTTACTTTTCAATATATATTGCCTTTTGTTATTCTTACCAGTGTATTTTCCCCTTCTTGCAGCTTTTCTTCATGGAACTCTGCTGAAAAGGGATCTTGTGCAGCCCAGTCAGACTAGCTCAATAAACAAATGAAAATAAAGTAATAAATAAAATAAGTGGCCTTGACAAAAGCAAGATTAAATTCAGTGAAACACGAGCATCTCCATTTTGTGGGATAAAACCCTGCAAACAGCTTTTGCAGTGGGCTCTGGCCCCTCTACACTTTTTATTTTATATAATCAGCTCCAAGGTCTTTATGCTAACGGGTAGTAGGAGATATTCTCCAAAACTAGCCTTGGCAAAGTGAAAATTTACGCAAGTGCTGGCAACCTTTTGACAAAACTTAAGTCCTTTAGAGACATCATGCTCAGAAGCAGTTTCAGAACTGAGCATTTAAAATGTCGAACTGCATTTTGACATAAAACATACCTCTTTCTCCTAGGCATCTTATATATCAAAAAGTTAATGGAATGAAAACTATATACATGGATACATGTATGCATGTATTAAATAAATTAATGTAGCAAAAACTTAGTTTCTGTTAACACCAGAACTTTGAGAGCATTTAATAGCTTCTTAATTAATAACAACTTCCTGTATATATAACTCATTAAATTATGACTTTAAAATCACAACAGATAAAGACATTTGGCTGTGGGAGTAGTGGACGGCTGTAACCCCCTACACCCATCCTTGGGGAATGGGGGAGAAGAGCTATGATATGAAACTGATTCTGTTTTGGACACATTGTGCAGTACCACAACTGTCCATTAGATGTCTGCATCTGAGTTCGAAAAAATACATCAAAATCTGGTATTCAAATAACACTACAGCAACTGTTTCCATAAAATGTTATTTCACTTTTTTATTTACTTAAAAGTTATTTATAATGTTAGCAATATTTATTAATTGTCTGGGCCATTTTTGCTAAAATGAAATTTCTCATTTTACTTGTTTACAGTTTTTAATTATATTACCCTCAGCAGTGTTTAGTACCTCTTTGTCTCGGTACTTGAATATTATTCTTGCCATTAAAGGCTATTTTTTATTCTGTCTTTTTTATTATCATTTCACAGAAGGGTTGCACCACATGCCATAGACAGCTGGTATCAAACTGTAGCTCTTACTATTCAAGAGGCCAATTTTTTTTTTTGGGGGGGGGTCACATAATGAATGGCAAGTATGGAATATTACTTGTACGCCACTGGCTATTTGTTTCACACTTTCTAAAGTGATGACTTTTTCCAAGGAGAGTATTTTTTTATTACAGAACCATTATTTACTCAGTGTTGACAGGTTAACAGTTAATGCAACATTCCTGTGTATTTGTAGTTACAGAAAATGCAGCAGCCAGCAGAAAAAGTGGTGTGATTAGTTTGGTTAGGAGGCATAGAGAGACCTCTAGAGGGGAATTTGTTTATCTGCAGTTGTGTAAACGAAGTGGATTTTTGGTTCGCTGGTTGAGAATTCTAATCTCTGTTGTATTACTTCTTGATGCCAAAGTAACTGCAGTCATTATATCAGCAGTTACAATGTTTTAGTTTGAATTAAGAATATGTCTTCAATAAGCCCTTATTCTGGAGTGGTTATGTTTTATTAATACAATTTGCTTTGCGTCTCATTTGTACAGCAGTGCTTGAGACTGGTTTATCCAAAGGGCTCCTCTTTCTGTTCTCTCAGACTTTTGTTTCTGTGATAGCAGTATATTAAATAGATAATAGCCGTTCTTTTTCACTGCTGTCCCATCTATGAACATGGAACTTGATTTTATTTATGCTTTACTTTCCATGTAAAGTTGTTTATTCCCTGTTTCTGCGGTAATTGTTTACCTGCTGTTAATATAGGGTGTATAAGGCCAGTGGCATCTCTTAACTGGAATTCTGTCTTTTACTAATTTCTTCATTTGTTAGGTACTAACACAGGGCAGTCAGTTCTAAGTCCCACCATTAATATCAGTAAGTCATATATTACTTCCATGTCCTACAATGTGATTGTACGTGCAGACTGTCAGAAACAAGCAGTAAAAAATCTTGTAGTTCCCTAATGGAAAGTGACGACATCAGCAGTCATCCTTTAGGAGACCAAACCTCAACAGAATGGAAACAAAAGTAAAATACATAAATAATATGAAAGACAGGGGTATCTATCTGTCACCAACGTGCAAACTGAGATGCAGCTGTTTTGGTGTACCATCAAATGAACTGGTCCTTAGAGGCTGGAAAGAAAGGTAAATATGGTAGATGGGCCATGTTATGTGTAAAAACTAAAGGAAAAGTCGTTTCCCCCTTATAGACAATTCGATCAATTCTTATAACCATACTGATGATAGCTCTCAACTCTTGTGATATCTGTCATGAGTCATAGAAAATGGAAAGGTCGTAAACTGTGCCTAACATGTAAGGGGACTTCAATGTGCACTTTGTTACACATTTAGACAGGTGCCTTGTTGGTAGGATGAGACACTCATGTACCAAACTCATATCTAAAGATTTATTAAGGATTTTTAAACTCATCTTTAAAAATGTATTAAGGATTGTAATTTCTATGGCACTTAAAGAACCATGTTACCAACGTACTTAAAGTGTTCCTTTTTATTCCATCTGCTGGTATAACTATCACACTGGATTATTGCTCTTTAAACCCTGTGAAATGCTATGACGTGCTTTCTGCAGAATTTTGCTGAACCTCCATATAGGATCATAACTACCTCATGATCGATATACTGGGTATGACCACTCCTATACCTCTTCAACCCTAGACGCTGGTGCTCTCCTGATGTGTAATGGGACTGACAGGGCACTCCTCAAGAATACTGTTAATGTATTATGAAATGAACACAAACGGGAAAATTTTAAGGTGCTGAAACTTATCTGCAATAAGAAAAAATGAATACTACAGATGAGCAAATCCAGAGGGTTGAAACTTCAATCAGAATGATAAAATTCACAATCTGTTAAGAAGAAATGCAAAGATCAGAACCTTTGCTAGCAGTTAAAGCAACTTAAAAATTTTTAATGCCAGGCACCTTCCAAGCTTATCACGAGGTAGAGGCTTCTGCTTTAGGTAAAGGGAATCATGTCCTCAAATTATCATTCGGATATATGAAAGATAAAGACAATCTATATTATTGCGGTGTGGAATGGCATAGATATTATATGTCAAGTCCCATATAATACAGGATGTAGCTACATCCAGCTCCATGAAAATGAACAATCACAAACTCCAAAAACATACAATTTCAGTGAAGCTAGGAGGCTTCGCCCAGCTGAGCCACCTTACTAATGTGTGTTAACTCTAACCCTGCACCTTGTCATAGAAAACCTTTCCATAATACTACCACTATACAAGGCAGGCTCAGACACACACACACACACACACACACACACACACACACACACACACACACACACACACACACACACACACACACACACACACACACACATGTAGACGTACACGTACACACACACACGCACACACACGCACACACCCGCACTCACACACACACACACACACACACACACACACACACACACACACACACACACAGAGTCAAACACACACACACACACACACACACACACACACACACACACACACACACACACACACACACTGACACACATACACACAATGACACACACACACACACACACACACACTGACACACACACAGACACACACACACATACACACATACACACACACACACACACAAAATGACAAACACACACACACACACACACACACAGTCACACACAGTCACACACACACACACACACACACACACACACACACACACTTACCAACACAATCATACAACACAAAAGCTATTCTCTTACCTAACTTTTACTCTAACCCTATTTGTCCAACACTCGCACAAACACACTCGCCATCCCTAGCACCAACCCACTTACCTCTATCCACAAAATGAACTGTGAAGAAAGTAAACTGTCAGTAAAACGAGCTGGTGATTTTGGAATACTGCAGTTAAAACTGTCAAGGTAATAAACTGTCAGACTAAACAAATGTGCCCGTAATAATAATCTCAACTTGATTTTTAATTAAAAAGTAAAAGAAAGAGAAATGATCATCAAAATATTTTGAACAATAACTCATAAATGGCTTATTATTATTATTACCTTTTATCATGTTTTGTTTTAAGAATTTATAAATATGTATGCCTATATGCATAAATGAGCTCTATAACAAAGGAAAAGTACTTAATGTGACGGCCGCGCCCTGGCCCAGTAATCAAGGAGCCTCAGTCCTCACCACTAACACCAGGGAGGTCGTCTCCTAGAAGAGGAAAGGATAACTAATACACACAGTAAAGTACAATTTCCCTTAAGTGCACACAGAGATCACAGTCAGTCTGGGGCTGGTTGCTCCCTTGCTCTCCAGGTCCCCAATAAGACTCCCCACTGGCACAGCTATAGGGTCCAGATATCAGCCTAGCTGGCAAGCTAACCTCTAGTACTCTTTCTGTCTAACCAGTGCTTCATGTCCCTGCCCAAGTAGCTGACACACACACACACACACACACACACACACACTTGGAGATAAGTATTTATACAACTTCACAGACACTCCTGGGAAAGGCTGACACAGATTCTCTGGCTGTGCCCTTTTACCCAGACTATACGGTAGTAATTACTGCCACCACCAGCTAATAATTATCAGCTACCCAAAGGCCCTTAAAAGGGTGTCCAATTATCACTCTGCAATATTATTATCCAACGGTAAGTGTAACTAATCTGTCTTTGTACAATAAACTCTATAAATATGCAATGTACTCTAGAGCTTAACTTACCTCTACATAAACCAGCCACAGGTAAAAGGTTTTTAAAATTTTAAATAATAAATACTAAAAACACAAGACAATACTACTACACCACAGTACTATTCAAGAGTTCAGAGATCACACAAAAACTTATAATAATTCAGTAGTACAGTTCTGACATAACAGAAAAATACTTAGTCTAACTTTCTTCTAATTTCCTAGCTATTACTACAAGAAAACATGCTTCTAAAATAACTTACTTAAAACAACAGGCAGTGCTGTATGTTAGATGCCCAATATCAAAATGCTTAATAATATCCAGTTCTCCCGGTTTAAATTGAAACTGCAGTTCTGATAAAACATTACATCATTTGTTTACACTTTCCTGGTTCCCAGGCCACACAGAAACTGCATTTACATTATTTTACACTTTGAACAATAAAGGACATTCCACATGTAAATTCTGGTCATTAACGTTAGCCTTAAAACAATAGGCAGGATGCTTACCCCAGACTCATTGACTCCAAATTCTAACTTCAACTGAATATACATAAAGTAATTTTAATTTCAAAGGACCAATAACAAATGCCTGACTTAGTTTTCCTTACAGCAGATGGCAATGTTGCCACATTGTTGAAACAACATTTCTTTACATTTAAGACACAAGCCTGTATTTTACATTCATATTTACAAATGCCAGAATTATGTATCAAATTCTATTTGACTAGGCTGGCAGCCTTCACCCTTCTCTACCAGTCTTCACATCTCTATCCCCTGGAGAACTCAAGCTAGTTTTTCAAGTGGCCCTTGATAAAAGCCGCTTGAGAGGGTTAGGTCTATCTGAGTGTACCTCACCCCATTCCCTGTCATGAGAGCCCATCTGCATTGGCTTTGCTAATCCCACTGTGGTGCTTTACTGACATATCATATGCTTGCAACCCCAGGCTCCATCATAGCAACTTGGAGTTTTGCTGACTGTCTCTGTTTAACCATGTTAGAGGGTTGTGATCTGTCATAACAGTGAATTTTCTTCCATACAGATAAGGCTGAAGTTTCTGCAGTGCCCACACTATGGCTAGACATTCCTTTTCTACAGCTACATAGCATTCCTCCCTGGGTTGGAGCCTACAACTGAGATAAACCACTGGGTGCTCTTCTCCCTCTGAATAAATCTGGCTAAGTACAGCCCCCACCCCATGGTTCAAAGCATCCACTTGCAGAACTAATTTTTTGCTGTAATCTGGGCTGGCTAACACAGGGGGTCCTCCCAAAGCTTCTTTAAGCTTCTGAAATGCCTGCAAACATGCTGGGGTCCACACTACCGTATCTGGCCTGTTCTTCCTTGTCAGGTCTGTGAGGGGAGCAGCTATGGTACTATAACTGGGGATGAACTTTCTGTAGTACCCTGCTGTCCATAAAAATGCCTTCACCTGCTTTTTAGTAACAGGTGCAGGCCATGCCTGAATGGATTTCTCTTTGGCAGGTGCTGGCCATTCCCCACTCTATGTCCTAGGTAGGAGACCTCTGCCCTAACCACCTAACATTTGCTTGGCTTAATGGTCAACCCTGCCCTCTGTAGTCTGCCCAGCACCTCCCTGACATGCTGAAGGTGCTCTGGCCAGGAATGGCTGTAGATGGCAATATCATCTAGGTAAGCAAGGGCAAACCCTCCTGCTCCTGCTAGGATATGATCTACCAGCCTCTGGAAAGTCGCTGGGGCATTCTTCATCCCAAAGGGCATCTTTGTGAACTCGTACAAGCCAAAAAGAGTCACAAAGGCTGACTTCTCTCTAGCACTGGGAGTCAATGGTACCTGCCAGTAACC
This sequence comes from Protopterus annectens, assembly GCF_019279795.1. Taxonomy (NCBI): domain Eukaryota; kingdom Metazoa; phylum Chordata; order Ceratodontiformes; family Protopteridae; genus Protopterus; species Protopterus annectens. The sequence goes on from NC_056746.1 coordinate 1,358,932,711, forward strand.
CTTGGTAAGATCAATGGTTGTAATATACTTAGCCCCACCCAGCTGCTCTAAGGCCTCATCTGTCCTAGGCATGGGATAAGGATCTGACTCTGTGTGACTATTTAATTTCCTATAGTCCACACAGAACCTGGTGCTGCCATCCTTCTTTGGCACCAGCACCACTGGGGAAGCCCAGGGACTGTTTGACTCTTGAATCACCCCTAGCTCCAACATCTTCTGTACCTCCTCCCTCAGAGTCTGTTTGACTCTCTCAGGCACCCTATAAAGGGCCTGCCTAATAGGCCTTTGGGGTCCTGTATCCACCTGGTGCTGCACCAGGTGGGTGCACCCTGGTTTCCCAGTGAACATGTCCCCAAATTCCTGCAACACTGCCCAAATTTCCCGAACCTGGGTAGGAGATAGCTGCTGGGACATTGTTACCCCTTCCACAGAGGTGTCAGCCGGAGCCTCACTGAGAAGATCAGTCCCCAGATCTCCCTCAGACATCTCCTGCAATCCACTGCAAATGCTCAGCACAAGGGCCTCCCTATCATGGTAAGGTTTCATCATGTTAACATGGTACAATTTGTGCCCTGACCTTCTGCCTAGTAGTTCCACCATGTAGTTAACATCACTTACCTTTCTTACCCCCTTGTAGGGTCCCTCCCAAGCTGCTTGCAACTTGTTGTGTCTGACAGGAATGAGAACCATTACCTGCTTCCCTACAGCAAACTCTCTAGCTTGAGCATTCCTGTCGTACCACACCTTTATTTGTTGTTGGGCTTCTGCCAGGTTCCCCTGGGCCAAGCCCATGAATTCCCTGAGCCTTGTCCTGAGGTTTAGGATGTAAGCCACAACAGACTACTTGTGAGACTCGCACTCACCTTCCCGCTCATCTCAAATTAAATCTAGAGGTCCCCTCACCCTATGCCCACACAGCAATTCAAAGGGTGAAAAACTTGTGGATTCCTGGGGAACTTCTCTGTAAGCAAACAACAGATGGGGCAAATATTTGTCCCACTCCCTCTTAAACTGATCTGCAAATGCCCGTAGCATGGACTTGATTGTAGAGTTTAACCTCTCAACAAGACCATTAGTCTGGGGATGGTAGGGGGTGATCTTCATGTGGTTCACCCCGCAGGACTTCCACAGACAAGCCAGCAGGTCTGACATGAAATCGGCACCTCTGTCAGACAGTATTTCTTTTGGGAAGCCTACCCTACTGAAAATCTCTAACAAAGCATTTGCCACCTTCTCTGCCTCAATGGAGGACAAAACCACTGCCTCAGGGTATTGTGTAGCATAATCCACTACGACTAGGATATTATTTTTCCCTGTGGAACTTGGGGTACTCAGAGGACCCACAATATCCATAGCTACCCTCTGCAAAGGCTCCTCAATCATAGGCAAAGGCATCAAAGGAGCTCTCACCTTGTCTCCTGCCTTGCCTACCTTTTGGTACTGGTCACAGGTCTTGCAGTACCCTGTTACAACTCTGGAAATTCCAGGTCAATAGAAGTTCTGCATAATACGCCTCTTTGCATGTTTTATGCTCATATGACCTGCAAAGGGAATATCATGGGCTATGGCTAAAAGCGCCAGACGGTAGTCTCTAGGCATTGCCAACTACTGTACTCTCTCACCTTCTAACCTTCCCTCAGGGGTCCACTCTCTGTATAGTAACCCTTTGTTGCAGTATACAGATTCTCCCTTTCCTTGAGAATCAGGTGCCTCCCTAGCTACCTGCCTCAGGCCTTGCAATGTAGGGTTTGAGAGCTGGGCCTGTCTCAACTCTCTCCTTGTAACCCTTCCCAGCTCCTCTTACACAGGAAGTCTGGTATCCTCTGACAGTAGTGCCTCACTGTCAGCATGGGTACTACTGCTCACCTCTACCTTTGCAGTCACTCTGCCCAAGGGACCATTAGTACCCACAAACAGCTGTGGCTCACATTCAGTCTCACTGCTACAGAGTAGTTCCCTCCCTGAATTAAGGATCTCAGCAGTCCTGGCTGCAAGTATGCAGTCTATCTGGGTCTCCCGCAGGCTACTAGACCCACATGCTTGTCTCTTAGCCTGACCGCGTGCATAAGTACATGGTACTGCCTCATCCAAATCCTTCCCTATCAGGACATCTGCAGGATGGTAGCTTAGTACCCCTGTCGTTTCAAGACAACCTACTATTGGCATTTTGTCTTTCCCCCTTACTGGCTCCCTCACCTTTGGTTCCCCACTTTACCTCCGTGGACACCTATATGCCACATGGCCCCACTGGTTGCATTCAAAACATTTCACCCTAGCTCCTGGATGTGCACCTGGACTAGTGGCTTCCGCTGCTACTGGCAGATTCTGTTGGGGCAGTCTGTGTTGTCCACCATGGGTTCCTTTAGACCAATGAGCAGTACTTGGGGTCCCCTTCCTATGCAGGGCTGCCCTGCTGGCCAGGTATAGGTCTCCCTTCTTCCCCAACTCATCTGATGTAGCACATTGTCTATCAGCTAACCAGATCCTCATGTCCTCTGGCAAAGTGCTAAGGGCTTGTTCCCTCACCAAAAGGTCTGCTAGCACTTCAAAAGTGGTAACCTGACATCCACTCACCCAGCTATGAAAATAAGTGCTCATTTCAGCAACATATTCACATACATTTTCATCTGCCTTGCGTCTATGCTCACAAAACGTTTTCCTATACATTTCAGGTGTTAGCTTAAAATATTCTAAAAGACATTTTTTTTACAGCAGTATAATCAAAACAGACAGAGTCAGGCATTTCTGATAAAAAAGTTACAGCTTTCCCATGGAGTAAGGAGGTCAGGAACCGTACCCAGAGCCTTTGGTCAAAACTATACTGTTTGCATACCCTCTCAAACATATGAATAAAACTATCAAAATTATCCCCCTCTTTAAATTGTGGAAGAAATTTACTGACCTGTTGTGCTTCTGGGGTCCAGTTACTTCCTTCCCCATTACCTCCATGACTCTGGTGAAGAGTCAGCATTTCCCTCTCATGCCTACTCTGACACTCCTTTTCTTCGGCTTCTATCTCCAAACGCCTGACCTCCAACTCAAGTCTCTTTAGCTCCAGCTGGATTTTTAAGTCCACTGCAGAAAGGTTAAGCTGTCCATTCTCCAAGGATATTGTATCTACGCTGCCAGTCTGATTGTCCTTCACAGAAAGGTTGAGCTGTCCATTTTCCAAGGATATTGTATCTCCACTGCCAGTCTGATTGTCCTCCTGGATACTGTTTTCTGATGCAGCTGTAACCAAGGCTGCAATCAGGTCTGCCTTAGTCAGGTTTCCATGCACCAGTCCCCTAGCCTGGCACATCTCTACCAGCTGGCACCTTGTCAACTTTCCATACTCCTCTGCTGACATGCTGCCTGCTCACCCTGACTAACTAAGCTAACAAAAAAATAAAACAATTGTGATCTGAACTCTGAGTATTCACTGCGTGGCTGATTTAGAGTACAAAACACCTGCAGAAATCACTGTACATAAGCTACAGAATTCACTCTACCCACACCACTATAAGCCAATTAGTATTCGCCAACTAATTAATATGTGATGTGGATATCCACCACCACCACACATGTGAAGTGGATCCCACCACTGCAAACCACATGGGACAACTGTGCACTGGCCCAGCAATCAAGGATCCTCAGACCTCACCACTAACATCAGAGTGGGTGTCTCATATAAGAGGCAAGGATAACAAATACATACAGTAAAGTACAATTTCCCTTAAGTGCACACAGAGATCACAGTCAGTCTGGGGCTGGTTGCTCCCTTGCTCTCCAGGTCCCCAATAAGACTCCACACTGGCACAGCTATAGGGTCCAGATCTCAGCCTAGCTGGCAAGCAAACCTCCAGTACCCTCTCTGTCCAACCAGTACTTCGTGTCTCTGCCCAAGTAGCTGACACACACACACACACACACACACACACACACACACACACACACACACACACACACTTTGAGATAAGTATTTATACAACTTCACAGATACTCCTGGGAAAGGCTGGCACAGATTTTCCAGCTGTGCCCCTTTACCCAGACTATACTGTAGTAATTACTGCCACCACCAGCTAATAATTATCAGCTACCCAAAGGTCCTTAAAAGGATGTCCAATTATTGCTGTGCAATATTATTATCCAATGGTAAGTGTGACTAATCAGTCTTAAGGCTTATTAGAGTGGCTTCTATGATAAACTCTATAAATATGCAAAGTACCCTAGAGCTTAACTTATCTCTACATACACCAGCCACAGGTAAAAGTTTTTTTAAATATTTAATAATAAATAATACACCACAGTGCTATTCAAGAGTTCAGAGATCACACAGAAACTTAAAATAATTCAGAAGTACAGTTCTGACATAACAAAAAAATACTTAGTCTAACTTTCTTCTAATTTCCTAGCTATTACTACAAGAAAACATACTTCTAAAATAACTTACTTAAGACAACAGGCAGTGCTGTAGATTAGATGTTCAAGATCAAAATGCTTAATAATCTCTGGTTCTCCCTGTTTAAATTGAAACTGCAGTTCTGATAAAACATTACATCATTTGTTTACACTTTCCTGGTTCTCAGGCCACACAGAAACCGCATTTACATTCTTTTACACTTAGAGCAATAAAGGACATTCCATATGTAAATTCTGGTAATTAACTTTAACCTTAAAACAGTAGGCAGAATGCTTACTCCAGACTCATCAACTCCAAATTCTAACTTCAAAGGAATAGACATAAAGTAATTTTAATTTCAAAGGACCAATAACAAATGCTTGACTTAGTTTTCCTTACAGCAGATGGCAATGTTGAAACAGCATTTCTTTACATTTAAGACACAAGCCGGTATTTTACATTTATATTTACAAATGCCAGAATTATATATCAAATTCTATTTGACTAGGGTGGCAGCCTTCACCCTTCTCTACCAGTCTTCACACTTAAGTTCTATGATAACTCTAAATCTCTATAGCAAAGACTCTATTAAAAGGATCAGCAAAGAACTGAAGTTACTATTAGGAAAAGCAAAGCTAAACACAAACTAGAACCATCAGATAAAGGCAAGGATATTACAATTCCATCTTTGATTACATCAGAAAATTAAGAAGCAGCACCCACCAGTGTTCTTAACTAATCCAATATGCCACTCAGACCAAAGGGCATTGCACATGTCCTTCCAGGTAGGTTTAGTGCAAAAATTAGCATGGAAACAGTCTACAAATCTCTGTATCCCAGTCAACACCTAAGATTTTTAAAGCAGGATAGCCTAGTGGTGCTCTCAAATGCAAAAATACCACTTTAGTGGGACCGTTAACATACCTAGATGCCTAATAAATAGTGCCAAACATCCCCTCATGGAACCCCCTGATAAAATGATTTACCTTAAGCTTAACCACAGGGTAACCCTTGAAGTATGGAGAACTACTGTTGAGATGCACCTTCAAAAAGGGACCCTCACCCCAGACCCCAGGAAGTACAGACCAATAAGTCTAATCTGAAAGACCACAAAGATCATTATATCTGACCGCATACACTGTGATATTAAAAACATTATACCCCATGACCCTCAGCAGTTTGGTTTTGTCAAAGACAGATCATGTTTACTCATCTTAGTAAACTTCTTTGGACAGGGTCACAGCGGCTGAGGACAGTGGTCACTCAGTCCACAATGGCTACATCGATCTGGCAAAGGCATTTGACACCATCCTTCCTTCTGGTATTGTAAATGAATACAGAGACATAAATGTAGATGCAGACATGGTAAGGTGGACAGCAAGCTGATGAAAATATAGAATCCACATAGTTAAAGTAGCAGATGCTGCCTCAGAAAACAAGAAAATAAACAAGGCTTAGTGCTGAGACACCTGCTATTTGGCATATACAACTCTGACTTCCAAATATTAAATCCAGATATGTAGCTGATGAAGCTTGCTGATGACTGCACACTTTCTGTTATTGTCTGATCACCCCTTGTAATGGTGTCACTACAACAGGAACTAACCCTCATTAACCAGTGGAATACAGAAAAGGGGTAAAAACTAAATGAAAAAATGTAGCATTGTTGCATATGGAAAAAACAAATTCTCACCTCCAATATACATCATAACTTGCATCTCACTTCAGTCTGACACAGTAATCAGGGATTAAGGCATCTAGGTCAACAATTCCCACTTTGTTAATGACCAGGAATTCCTTCTATTTAGACCAAGTGATATCTAAAGGTATCTCATACAGTTTGAAAAAGTTATTGTCCTACTGAACTCTGCTCTCTTTAGACCATTTATAAAGCACAACATCCCCATTGCTATGTACTTGTCCAGACACATGCCTCAGCTAGAAAGACCAGAATGTTCCCTAGCCAAGAACATTATTAGTCTGAAAACCATGAGCTACCAAGACAATCTTTTACAGAGTCTTCCATTCTGTTCCATAAAGGACCACAACCTCCTTGATCTCTTATGTGTCAATGAGACAAACAGCTCCACTAACACTAGAGATAGGGATTGGAATTTCCATCAACATATAAACAAAACACTTTGCATAGACAAATGTTTTACACACTGTTTACCCCAGCTCTAGAATAAATTATCTTTGTATGTTAAACAGAGTGATAGAATACATAAAATATATGTGCCAACTATAAATACCATATATTCAGTACAAGAAACACAAAATGGCTGTCCTTATATGGCATATACTATTTATTTTATTTTATTTTATTTTATTTTACATTTGTTGACCGGGCTAGTCCAGCTGGATATATGTCCATTTTCAGTGGAGGCCCGGGGAGAAAAGCTCCAACGATATTACAGATAATTCACAGCAACAGTCAATATAAGGTCAAAAATAATAACACATTGAGTCAGAACATGTGATATACATGCAAGCAGGCATAGTCATCGCAGGAAATTACATAGATATTTGCTATACAGATTCTAACAATAATTTTTATTTATTTATTTTTTTTTTTTTTTACATATGTCCATAGGATGTTGTGTGAAGAGGAGTTAAGGAGGAAAGGAAAAAGAAAGGTTAATCTGGGTTGTTACAGGAACAGAGCCAGTGTTTATTGAGATGTGTTTTCAGCTGTTTTTTAAAGAGTGGAAGACTAGTTAAAGATGAGATATCAGATGGCAGTTTGTTCCATATTTTTCCAACAGAGTTAGAAAAAAGGCTATCACCTGCAGAGTTATTGGGTATGGTAATATTAGCCATTAGTTTGTTTGATGAACGTAGGTGTTTCAAGTTATTATAAGGCGAATGAGGTTAGAGAGAATTGGTGTTTTAGAAGGCTGGTATAGAATTTTGTGAGCAGTTAAGAGCTGTTGATAAATCAGCCTGTTAGGAAGTTCAAGCCAGCCAAGTTGTTTTAGGTTAAGACAGTGATGAGTTCTAAATAGGGATCCTGTGGCAAATCGAGCAATATTATGGTAAGATGTCGCAAGTTTCTTGAGGTTATTTTTAGAGAGATTGGTATAAATAGTAGAAGCATATAGAAGGGTAGAGATAAGGTGAGAACTAGCTAAGGTGGTCCGAGCTTCAGGTGTAAGGAATGGTTTGATTCTATAAAGGGAACCAATCTTTTGTTTATTACTTTTATTGTGTTGTTAATATGAGAATCAAAACTGAGATTGTTGTCAATAGTTATTCCTAATAGTTTTGTAGTAGCATCAGGAGAAATCAGAGTGTTATCAGAGGAAGTAATAGAGAAATTAAGAGAGTTTGATTTGTGGGTAGGTGAGAACAATAGTAACTTTGTTTTCTTGGGGTTGAGGAGTAGGCAACGGTCAGAGAACCAGTGTTCAACAGTGGAAAAAGCTTCTTGGGTAAGTGACAGGAGTTCAGTCTGAGAGGAAGCAGTGCAGATTATAGTGGAATCATCTGCATATTGTATGCAAGTAGTGTTTGGAATAGCTGACTGGAGGTCGTTAATAAATATAGAGAATAGGAGCGGCCAAGGATAGACCCTTGAGGCACACCTATAGCTACAGGAAGGAGGTTAGATAATGAGTTTTTCCAAAGTACTGCCTGCTGACAGTTTTCTAGGTAAGATGTAAACCAGGATAAGGAAGAAGGATGAATTGAAAGAGATTTTAGTATGTGCAGAAGGAGTTTATGATTAACCATGTCGAAAGCTTTTGAAAGATCTATGAAGATAGAAGATGATAGATTATTGTTGTTACGGTTATGGTTGATAGCATTAGTAAAGGAGAGTAATGCTGTAGTGGTACTGTGTGAAGGTCTAAATCCATGTTGACTGTTAGCTAGTAGGTTGTTATGGAGAAGATGATTAAGTAGTTGTTTATGGATACACTTTTCCATGATTTTGGCTATAGGTGATAGCAATGCTATGGGACGAAAATTAGAGAAGTCATTAGAATTGCCCCTTTGTGTAGTGGGATGATGTGAGATATCTTCCAAATGGAAGGAAAATTCCTTCCTTTATAGATCTGTTTATCAGGATTGAGATGGGATAGGCAATGGCTTTAGCTCCTAACTGCAGAAATTCTGCAGGAAGTTTGTCTGCAGAGGGTGTGGTGGGTTTCAGTTTATGGAGTAAGGATAAGATAAATGAGGTAGATACAGGTTGAAGGAGAAGGGAAGAGAAGTGTGTAAAGTATGTGTGGGTAATTTAGAGATGTCAGGAGGTAGGTGATTTGCTAGAGTTTGTATAGTATTGGTGAAGAAAGAGTTGAAGTCATTAGCTATTTGTTTAGGATTGTTTGGATTAGAGTCCTGGGGATTTGGTGTGAGTGACTGGCCTGGGGATAGAAGATTATTAATACTAGCCCAAAATTTTTTGGGTTCTTTTTTTGTAGTTTGTTGTAGCTGAAAGTAATAGTTCTTTTTGTCTGCAAGGATGGCTTTTTTTGTACTATTTCTAAGTTCTCTGAAATTCTGCTGGTCTGTTAGGTTCTTTGTGGAACGCCATTTATTCCAGGATTTATTTCTAAGAGTGATTTTTTGCTTAGTATTGTTAGTTAGCCAGGGTGCTGTTTTAGCTTTGGTTCTAATAGTGCGACTTGGGGCATGGTTATCTAGTATGGATAGGAATGTAGAATTAAAGTATTCAACAGCATCATTAAGTGGAAGGTGTTTTAGTTGAGACCAATTACATTGTCTTAGTTCAGCAAGAAACTGATCAGAGTTGAATTGTTTTTTGATCGTAGTGTTTTGTAGGTGGTAGGTAAGGCTAGGTTTGATTTGTGCCTAATGATATAAGTTAGTGAGTGGTCACTTAGATCATCTGAAATGGGTGCCTAACTGATAGGTTTGTTGGGGAGTATTAGTAAGAATCCAGTCTAGGATGGTTTCCTTATTGTTGGTTTTATTAGTTCTTGTAGGACTGCTAATGAGTTGTTTAAAGCCATATAGGTTTATGTGGGAGGTGGGGTTAGTACTGTTACAGGAAAACCAATTGATGTTAAAATCGCCTAAGACTAGTGTTTCCTGAGGGAGGTTGGTAGAGAGAAAATTGAGTATAGGTTCGAGAGTGTTGATATTGTTTCCAGGAGGGAGATATGCACATATGATATTTATGGCTTTAGAAGTATTGACTTGGAGTTTGGAGCTAATTATTTCAGCATTATTGTCAAGGTTAAAAGTCAGATTTAAAGTACTAATTTGGAGTTGTGTTTTGTAGAGAATAGCTACTCCTCCCCCTTTTTTGGTAGCACGATCATGTCTAATGATATTATAGCCAGGTGGGCTAATTTCATTATCTTTGATTGATGGCTTTAGCCATGTTTCAGTTAAGCATAATATATGTATATGTACGTCATTTGACAAAGAAAAAACATAGCTGATAGCAGTATGTCTCATATCATTATAATGTACAGCAGACATGAATCACAAGTAACCTCACAAGTGAAACAGCTGTGAGAGTGAAGTGTACAAGGGATATTTTTCTGGTTGTTGTATCTTTTGGCTTTTCAAGGTTAGGGGTCGCCACAGCGGAACTCCAGTCTGCTAATGATTGGCAGCAGATTTTTACGTACCAAGTTGCCAACCCTGATGTACAACCTTCAATGAAGGTGCGACCATTCACACATGTCTCCACACAGAAGACGCTTTATCTGAGAATTGAACAGGACAACGTCTTACTGTGAGGCGACAACCACATCAATTGCATTGTATATGTTTGGGGTGTACCATTTGTTAGGACTTTTTGTTCAGTTAGTGTTGTTGTGCTCTTTTTTTGCCATATTGCATTTTTTTATTGCAGGTTTTAAATGTATGGCCAGTTGGTGGACAAGTATGCTGGTGTGAATGGTTATGCATTTTATGCATTTAATATCGATTGTTCTATAGTAAATGTGTTTGCTGTAGCTGAAAATGAGAAGGTGGTTTGGTTATATTTGTGAAACCATACTTTTGGAGAGTACTGCAAGATGAAAATTGCATATGTCCAGGTCAAAATGTTGTTCCCCACTGATCATAAGCTGAAATTTTGGGGTCAAAGTGTTGAAAATTTTGATATGCTGATGGCATGGGTATTTGTTTCTTTTCTTTTTTTTTTTTTAAGACTTCGTTGTACTTGTCACATAGTCACACAGGCAAACATTCAGTAACACTGCCTGCATACCATTGTCCTGTGCCTGGGAAGGTGTTTTTTGTATTTCAGTGGACTGAACTGTTGTACTGATGTCTTCTTTAGCTAAGTATGAGTATTGTGGAAATGGGGGGACGGTGCGGTTCTACAATGACAAAAATGAGGGCAGAAAATTTGCACATGGTGGTTTTCTTTATTACAAAGTAAATACATACTTGAGGAATGCTTTTGTGATACTGGTAATTCTAGAAAGTGCTGGTGTCATCTTTTTGTGTTATGATTATTTGAAAACTAAGGGATCTAACATTGACTGCACTGTATTTTTGCAGTTTTTTGGGAGATTTGCAATAAAAGTTAAACAGTAGGATTTCAGATATCCCTCTATGTATGCTCAACTACCCATCCTAAAGAAGGTTTGGTTTCAGCATACTTTCATTTGGGCCAAATCTATTAAAACTACATAAAGTGCCTTTGGGGGGATATTGTGCTTTTAAGCACAAATTGTATTCATGCATTTTACTTCAATGTGGGAATGAATACCTCTTATGACCATTTTATTTCCTTGTTTTGCTTCTACTTATCAACTTACTGGCTTACAGAGTGTGCAATTTTTGATGGTGAAGTGTGAATAATTTTATGAACACAAATCCACGCTTTGACTAATTATTACCATTAGATGCATACCTCTCAACCTGTTAGTGCAAGAAATCTGGGCAAACCCTAACATAATAGGGAGGCAAAGGCTCAAAAATAGGGACATATTTTAAATATTGTTCTTATAAACTTAGAAAGTTGCTAGAATAACAGAATGTTTGTTATTTTGCATTTTCTGAAGGATATTGTCAGATACTGAAATGTTTGTCATTATTTAGTGACTTCAATCCTCAAAAAGCAGACCAAAAACATTAGACAAATATCTAGACATTCTGTGAAAATCTTGACAGTTAACAGTTATGATTAGATGCCATACTCCATCAGGGTAATGTTACATTTATTTTCAATACCTAAGTTATTTATAAGTGTTTCCTGAGCATAAGCCCAAACCAGATCTGTTCCAGTGCACAATATACCAGAAAAAGTGCAGAAATCATAGAAGATCAAAAGCAGAAAATTAACAAAATAAATTCCAAATCTATTAATGCATTTTTCTAATTCTAATATTTCACCTGACACTTCAGAAATACAAGCAGAGAGGCTTGATAAAGTCCTTATATTGACTGTATACACGTTATGTTGCAGTAGAACATTATGTGAAAACTACGCTGCATTATATGATAGCTGTTTTATAAGGCAGACAACGGTTATGTACTGCAGAGCTCTTTAACAGAAACTAAAACACTGGCATTTAGCAAATAGGTAAGCTACTCATAGGTTATTCCACAGGTATTTGATAGGACTCAAAACACAACACAATAAAAAACAAAGAATTTATTTCAATGCCTGCTCTGTCACTTCCCAAGACCAAACCGCAGAGGAAACCAGCTGACCAAAGCTCAACGCCTTGCTAGCTGGTTGCTTAGGAAATTACTGCTGGTGTGGTTTCTGTTTTTTGGCAAAGATTCCTTTGGGGGGGGGGTTGAACGTTTGTATATATAAGATCTTGTGATATGGGGTGCCACATGAAGCATGCAGACTACAGAGGGACTTGTCCTGCAAAAATTGCTTACAATATTTTTTTTTACTGTGTTGATTTTTGGCTAATCATATTCAGGGGATTTTTTCCTCTGAGAACTGATGGATGTCTCATAATGGAAGCCTTATGCATAGTAGAGGTAATCTAAAAAATATCTAAAATAACGTTTCTTTACATATGTTATGTGCTTTAGAGATATATTTAGCCATATTTTTTATTTATCTGTGTTTGTCAAATTGGCGGTGTGACACCCGTGCACTGGCCCAGTAATCAAGGAGCCTCAGTCCTCACCACTAGCACCAGTGAGGGGTGTCTACATTGGGAGGGATAACAAGTACACACACGCTAAAGTATAATTTCCACAGAGATCACATTCAGTCTGGGGCTGGTTTCTCCCTTTCTCTCCAGGTCCCCAATAAGACTCCCCACTGGCACATCTATAGGGTACAGATCTCAGCCTAGTGGTCAAGCTAAAACCTTCAGCACCCTCTCTGTCCAACCAGTGCTTTGTGTCCCTGCCCAAGTTGCTGACACACACACACTTTAAGCTTTGATTTATATGTACACACATAGACATTCCTGGGGAAGGCTGGCACAGGTTTTCCAGCTGTGCCCCCGTTCTGCCCAGGCTATAAGGTAGTACCAGCTGCCACCAACCACTAATATCAGCTACTAATAAGGCCTTTAACAAAGGGTGTCTAATTTTACTGTGCAATATTATTATCCAATTAGTAACTGTGATGAACAGCAAGGCTTATCTGGAGTGGCTTTGTACAGTAGCACTATATACATGCAATGTACTCTAGAGCTTAAATTATCTGTAAACAAAACAGCCACAGTTTTAAGGTTTAAAACTATTTAATAATAAATAATAAAAATACAAGACAAATCTCAATTCAACACAGTGCCAGTCAAGAGTTCAGAGATCACAGGAAAATGCTTAAAATAATACTGTAGAATTCTTCTTCTTCTTTCGGCTTTTTCCCAGTTAGGGGTCACCACAGCGGATCACCTGTCCGCTCATCATTGGCAGTGGAGTTTTACAGTGTTGAGTTTTCAGCCCGACACCCAACCTTCCACAGAAGGCACACACATGCACACACTCACACCTAGGGGCAAGTTAAAGTGTCCAATCCACCTACAGCATGTCTTGGTATATGGGAGGAAACCGGAGCACCCAGAGGAAACTCACACAACCACAGGGAGGACATGCAGACTCTGCACAGAAAGCACCCCAGCCAAGGATCAAACCGGAGAACCTCTTGCTGTGAGGCAGCAACACTAACCACTGCACCACCGTGGCCACCCCAAAATAATGCTGTAGAATAGTTTGACATAAATATAGAAAACAGCTAGTCTAAACTTACTATTTTCTATATATTTCTTAACAGATACACTAAAGTCTAATATCCCACTTACATACATTCAGAGCAAAGCAAGAGCTGGTGAGTGGTCAGTTCTGAAGACAAATGCAAAAATGCTCCGATTCTCTCTCTCAGAAAGTCTTAAAAATAATACATCACTGCTGACTTATTTTAGATTACATCATTCTTCTCTGGCTCCCAGGCTAACAGAAACTCAGAGTTTTAACATTTCTTTGATCTTGTACCTGGCCAGGAAACTACAGCAATAAAAGACATTATATATGTAAAATCTAGCAATTAACTCTGGTCTCAAAACAAGAGAAGGAATTCCTCAGTCCAGACATTATGTCTCCGACCTTTGAGATCAAACAGTCATACAGTGCTTGGCTTATCAGCTTACTTCCAGCAGAGTGCACTGTGGTTACATTTTTGAAGTTCAACATTTAACACAGTTTTCTTACATTTAATAGGACAATTATATTCATATTTACAATGACACAGAATTATCTAAAAAATTCTATCTAGCTAGACTCGCAGCCTTCACATATCTTCACAGGCTGAATCATTTCTCCTATAGTAAAAGAATATTAGACAGAACAGTGGCTTCTCACATCACTAAATGTAGAACTCTAAGATGGACCTTCAGAGGAGGGTACGTCTCCTTTGCACTCCATATATGAAGGTGGAAGCTCCCACCTCCTGAAAACTAATATTCAAACAGACCAGACTGCCTGTAGCTTGGAAAAGAGAATACTTGCTTTTGCCATAAAACTCCTGTGAGAGATGTAGGGTGCTTGTCCCCTTGAGTAAGTAGTTTATGAACATATTCATTTGTGCTGTTTTGTACATTGTATTTCACGTTTCTAACTCCAGTCTTCTGTACTTGTGGTGTGTGTGTGTGTGTGTGTGTGTGTGTGTGTGTGTGTGTGTGTGTGTGTGTGTGTGTGTGTGTGTGTGTGTGTATACAGTGGATATATAAAATGTACACACCCCTGTTAAAATGCCAGGTTTTTGTGATATAAAAAATGAGACCACAATAAATAATTTCAAAACTTCCCCCACCTTTAATGTGACCTATAACCTGTACAATTCAATTGAAAAACAAGCAAATCTGTTAGGGGGAAAAAATATAAAAATATAAAAAAAATTAAAAAACGTGCAATAAGCTGGTTGCACAAGTGTGCACACCCTTAAACTAATACTTTGTTGAAGCACCTTTTGATTTAATTACAGCATTCAGTCTTCTTGTAAGATGCTGTCCGGTTCGATTCTCAGCTAGAGCGTCTTCTGTGTGGAGACATACATGAAAGGGCATACCTTCGTTGAAGGTTGTGCATCAGACCTGGCAAGTTGGCACGTAAAAATCTACTGCCAATCATTAGCGGACCGGAATTCCGCTGTGGCGACCCCTAACTGGGAAAAAGCCAAAAGACGCAACAACAACAACAACAACAACATTCAGTCTTCTTGGGTACACACCTCCCATCAATTAAAGAGACTCTAATTAATAAAAAATAAAGTTCAGCTGTCCTAGTAGGATTTTCCTGACATTTACTCAGTTGCCTGCTACAGCAAAAGCCATGGTTCACAGAAAGCTTACACAGCATCAATAGAATCTCCTTGTTGAATGGTATTAGTCAAAAGAAGAGTACAAAAAATTTCCACAGCATTGGATATACCATGGAACACAGTGAAGACAGTCATCAAAAAGTGGAGAAAATATGGGACAACAGTGACATTGCAAAGAACTGGATGTCCCTACAAAATTGATGAAAAGACAAGATGAAAACTGGTCAGGGTGGCTGCCAAAAGACCTACAGAAACACTGAAGGAGTTGGTATTGGTTGTGTACTACATGTGACAACAATCTCCCGTATTCTCCATATGTCTGGACTATGGGGTAGGGTTGCAAGATGGAAGCCTTTTCTTACACAGAAAAACATCCAGGCAAGACTAAGATTGAACTTTTTGGCCACCATTCCAAAAGATACGTTTGGCGCAAAAACAACACTTCGCATCACCAAAAGAACACCATCTCCACGGTGAAGCATAGTTGTGGTAGTATCATGCTATGAGGTTGCTTTTCTTCAGCTGGAACTGGGGCTTTAGTCAAGGTGGAGGGAATTATGAACGGTTCCAACTACCAGTCACAGTTGGCCCAAAACCTTCAGGCATCTACTAGAAAGTTGAAGATTAAGAGGAATTTCACCTTTTAACATGATAATGACCCCTAGCATACATCCAAATCAACAAAAGAATAGCTTCACCAGAAGAAAATTAAAGTTTTGGAATGGCCCAGCCAGAGCCCGGACCTAAATCCAATAGAAAATCTGTGGCGTGACCTGAAGAGGGCTGTGTACAAGATATGTCCTCGCAATCTGACAGATTTAGAGCTCTTTTGCAAGGAAGAGTGGGCAAATATTGCCAAGTCAAGATGTGCCATGTTGATAGAGTCCTACCGAAGAAGACTGAATACTGTAATTAAATCAAAATGTGCTTCAACAAAAGTATTACTTTAAGGGTGTGCACACTTATGCAACCAGCTTATTGTATGTTTTTTATTTTTTATATTTTTCCCCTACCATATTTGTTTGTTTTTCATTTGAATTGTACAGGTTATAGGTCACATTAAAGGTGGGAGAAGTTTTGAAATGATTTATTGTGGTCTCATTTTTTATATCACAAAAACATGGCATTTTAACAGGGGTGTGTAAACTTTTTATATCCACTGTATATATCTATATATATATATATATATATATATATATATATATATATATATATATATATATATATATATGCACACATGAGCAGGCATGCTTTACATAATAATTGATGTGGTTTATTGCCGTTAAGCCTAATGTACTGTTCTGCCCAAGAGTCAGATCCTGTTGTCTGACATATGATATTTTCAGATCCTGTTGTCTGACATATGATATTTTCAGATCCTGTTGTCTGACATATGATATTTTCAGATCCTGTTGTCTGACATATGATATTTTCAGATCCTGTTGTCTGACATATGATATTTTCTTCTGTCATGCACTCTTTTTATGTAACATAATGTGTGAAATCCACTATGACGTTTCACTGCTTACATGTCCAACTAATATCATACCTTTACAGTTGGTGATATAAAGCAGGTCATGTACGTTTGATGATATAATGACGCTGCATTATCTAACGGGTATGAGAATGCTATTGGCTGTATTACTGATATCCTCTCAGGCCTGCTGCTTAACTAAATATCTGAAAAGGTGCATCAGTCACTTACTCTATGATTATGTACTTTACCCAGTTAAGAGCCACAGGTGACCCACAACCTAATATGGGCATAGTGGGCACAAAGCAGGAAACAGTCCTGGAGAGGATGCCAAAATGCTTCAGGATATGCACCCAGAGACACACACACACACACACACACACACACACACACACACACACACACACACACACACACACACACACACACACACATGTGCACGCGCGTGTACACAGAATGCACACCTATAAAAAATTTGGAGGCTTGCCAGGTCACCTACAGCACATCTTTCGGATATCTGAAGTTAAAATAAGTTCATAATGTGGATATACACCAACAGGCAAGTTGGAGGATCATCACTTCACCTACAGCAGATTTTGGCAAATCTAGACTTACATTTGTAGCATGGATCTGGACTGTAGACAAATCTCCACTGTAGAAAGTTATGAACCAGTTCAAGTAGCCCCATATTCCAATCATAAACAGAGGTACTGCTTTTAATGACTGTTAGCCTTCAGCTGGGCTCTAAACATAAAAGACCACCCACCTTCATAATATGGTATCTTTTTATTCTGATTACCCTTGCCATGCTAATGTGAAATGGAATAGGAATGTGATTTACATATTTAATGTCCAATATTTTGACAGTCATGGGACATGTCCACTCTGTCCACTCATTAAAGTCTAGACTGTTTGATAAATGCATTGCTGCATATTTTTCTGCAGAACAGCCTGTCAATGGCTTCACATCTCTTTACATACAAGTCTCAACCTGAATATTCTGTCATAGGTCCCAGCATATACCTGTCATTTTTAAATTCATAACAATTATGTGTACTAGCTGAACTAGAAACACACATAAATATATCTGTTTTTTTTTTTTCTTGGTCTGACAGCCAGCGAAGTAAATGGACTAAATGAAGAGAAGAAGAAATTACTAGAAGAAATTAAAAACCTACAAAGCATGCTGGGGTAGGCTTCTTGGTATTTTATATCCATAATTTGTTACAAAACTAGTTTATTCATTATCTAGTTATTCAGAAAATATTTTAAACTATATTGTTGATTTATAAAGCTTACAGCTAGTGCGGCTTTAAATGTATTCTAACCAGCAGGACGCTTCATACAATCTAAACAAGTTTTTCTTATGCAAGTGTGCATATGTGTTGTATCGGACTCTCACAGAGTGTAATGACATACTGATGCTTAATCGGGCTCAGATATTTTTATATTGTAACAATATTACAGTTACATGCTGTTACATTGTCAATGAGTACATCACCCTGAGGTTATGTCCTGGAGTATTTTGAAAATAAGAACTATGTGACAAGACTCAGACACAGAGTGATATAGTCTGCCTAATAAACAGTCCCACTATGAGTGACCAGTTAAGAACATAAAGTAAATTGAACCGTTGATATTCATTAATGTTACTAAATGTTAGGACACTGATACAGCAACAAGTTGCAACTTAAGATGTTTTGGTAACAGAAGTTGTTTTAACATTAATACACAGGTTTCACTTCTGACAGCAGGCTGCATTTTATTTTATAATGAATTAATGAACAAAGGTAGAAAAGTCAGAATATTAATTTGCATTTCTTAAATTGAGCATTGCTCTCCATATCCAAATTTTTTTGCAATGCCCAGCTACAAATGTTTCAGAAGTAGCTCATTACACGTGTAGAGTAGGATTCATTCTAATAGTTAACTGATAATTATTTCTTTTAATGACATCACTATGAATAAAGTTCATCAAACAGTGTGTGTGTGTGTGTGTGTGTGTGTGTGTGTGTGTGTGTGTGTGTGTGTGTGTGTGTGTGTGTGTGTGTGTGTGTTTTCAAAAAACATTACCTAATGAAATGCAAGAAGCAAGATATATCTCTACCCACAATGGGGTCTCTATACTTCACCCCACTTCTACTTAATATAATAAACTCAAAGTCCTCTGCATTTCTGAGAAAATCAATATGTCAAAGTGATAGTGTTGAAGTTAAGACCATTACACTGCACAGCAGTAGGTCACTGAAAACTGGAGTGGGTGGGGCATCACAATTCAGGAGCAACAACTGTGATACTACTACACCCAGAGAGTAACCCAGGGAATTACTGCACCCAGAGAATGACCCAGGGAATTACTGCATCCAGAGAGTGAACTAGGGAATTACTACATCCAGAAAGTGACCTAGGAAATTACTGCATCCATAGAGTGACCCAAGGAATTACTCATCCAGAGAGTGACCCAGGGAATTACTGCACCTATAGTGTGACCCAGGGAATTACTGCACCCAGAGAATGAACCAGGGAATTAGTGCACCCAGAGACTAAACCAGGAAATTACTGCATCCAGAGAGTGACCTAGGAAAATTACTGTATCCAGAGAGTGACCCAGAGAATTACTGTATTCAGAGAGTGACCTAGGGAATTACTGTATCCAGAGAGTGACCCAGGGAATTACTGCATCCATAGAGTGACCCAAGGAATTACTGCACCCAGAGAGTGACCCATGGAATTACTGTATCCAGAGAGTGACCCAGGGAATTACTGTGTCCAGAGAGTGAACCAGGGAATTACTGCATCTATAGTGTGACCCAGGGAATTACTGCACCCAGAGAGTGACCCAGGGAATTACTGTGTCCAGAGAGTGACCCAGGGGATTACTGTGTCCAGAGAGTGACCCAGGGAATTACTGCACCCAGAGAGTGACCCAGGGAATTACTGTGTCCAGAGAGTGACCCAGGGAATTACTGCATCCAGAGAGTGAACTAGGGAATTACTACATCCAGAAAGTGACCTAGGAAATTACTGCATCCATAGAGTGACCCAAGGAATTACTCATCCAGAGAGTGACCCAGGGAATTACTGCACCTATAGTGTGACCCAGGGAATTACTGCACCCAGAGAGTGAACCAGGGAATTAGTGCACCCAGAGACTGAACCAGGAAATTACTGCATCCAGAGAGTGACCTAGGAAATTACTGTATCCAGAGAGTGACCCAGAGAATTACTGTATTCAGAGAGTGACCTAGGGAATTACTGTATCCAGAGAATGACCCAGGGAATTACTGCATCCATAGAGTGACCCAAGGAATTACTGCACCCAGAGAGTGACCAATGGAATTACTGTATCCAGAGAGTGACCCAGGGAATTACTGTGTCCAGAGAGTGAACCAGGGAATTACTGCATCTATAGTGTGACCCAGGGAATTACTGCACCCAGAGAGTGACCCAGGGAATTACTGTGTCCAGAGAGTGACCCAGGGGATTACTGTGTCCAGAGAGTGACCCAGGGAATTACTGCACCCAGAGAGTGACCCAGGGAATTACTGTGTCCAGAGAGTGACCCAGGGCATTACTGTATCCAGAAAGTGACCCAGGGAATTACTGCACCCAGAGACTGACCCAGGGAATTACAGCATCCAGAGAGTGACTCAGGGAATTACTGCACCCAGAAAGTGACCCACAGAATTACTGTAATCCAGAGAATGACCCAGGGAATTACTGCACCCAGAATGTGACACAGGGAATTACTGCATCCATAGGGTGACCCAGGGAATTACTGCATCCAGAGAGTGACCCAGGGAATTATGTGACATGCAGTATAAGTAAAGAAAATCATGAGGGATATATTGATAATGCATTTGGAGAACAATGGCCTATAGGACCAAACCCAGCTTGTATTTGCTAACAAAATATCACATCAAACAAGTCCCTGTTTTAATTTTATGATTGTGTGACCAACGGGCTTGAAATAAGGGTACCAGTATTATAGCATTTGGATATTAATAAAGCATCTAACTTGGTGTCACAGGGGAGTTCCTGACAAAACTAATAGATATGGGTCACAGGGTAATAAATTAGGTGGACACTAATTTGGAGAAAGAACTGAGAGTTTGACGAGTGACTGCAGGGTGCAGTGCTAAAGCTAGTGTCATTTTATGTGTTTAAGTCAAAATATCAGAGAATGTCCTGAGAACAACACAAATATCATCACAGAACACAATGACTGCAGCTGTAGTCCATGGTGGTGGGAAATGTAAAGACCGAAATGGTTAAACAAGCGGTCAGAGAAATGGTAATAAGGAAAGAGTAGCAATAAGTGCAAAATGTACACACTAAGTGTAACGTCGTAGGGGATATCAGCTGGACGTTATGTTAAGGAGGACAGAGAACAGGAAAAGTATATATATGTTATTTGGGGGTGATTAGACAAAACAGGTGTAATTAAAGGTGCAGTACAACCCTGAAGTTCTGCAGGCACTGATGTGCACTCAATGGGAATGCAGCAAGAAGGTATGGAGGTCTTGTAAGGGGGGAGAGAAGGACAGCTATGGTAGACAAGCTGTGTAAAGGAAGCTGACCAAAATTATAGAATAGGCTGAGGGACACAAGGAATGAGGAAGATGATTACATACAGAGAGGAAGAAAAGAGGAAAAGTGCAGACATATATTACGTGCACAAGATGCTGAAGATGAAGGCAAGGGGGATGAATTTGAATGGAAGCATCAGGAAAGAAAGGGGGGAAACAGTCAGGAGAAAGGGACCATGTTTAACTCAGACAGGAGAAATGTCACTTCATAGCAATCGTAGAAGACAGGAAAGAGCTCTCAACTTTTACTAACAAAATTTGGAACAAAGCAAAAAATATCTAAGGGAAAGGCCCCAAATTAGGGATTCATTTTAAATGTTGACATTTTAAATTGGCCCGAGGTGTAGTGTGCACACGTGTGTACCTTCTGAAGACAGTTGGGCACCAAGGTGGCAACTTGACACCATAAAACTCAACTACCACTCATTCTGCTCACTGATGACCTGCTGTAGTGACCCATAATGGGAGCAGTCAAAAGGACAAGAAGATTTTAAATGCTGGTACTATTACCATAGAAATTCTCAAAATATTTCCAGTTTTAGGATAAATGGAGCAAATCCTTGACAAACATCAGGGGTGTCCCTACTACACAGATACAGCTGAGAGGTCTGGAGACAACAAACAACATGAACTGCCGAAAGGGGCATTAGAATACAGGAATATGTATATTTAAAGAGTGTGAATAGTGGGAAAGAGGATAAGAAATCAACCACAGGCTGTAAGGTGAAACAAATGGCTATATAAAGTAGCATGTGGCATACTCTATCTTTTCATATCTACTGTGTCACATGGACTGCAGTGACTTCACATATGTGTGCCTACTGTTTTACATCTGCAGCTGCTTCTACCTTCCGGTAGTATGCTGGCTAGTTATCTCCTACTGTAAGTTACCTTATGCTGGCATGTTACATCCTACTGTAAGTTACCTTATGCTGGCATGTTACATCCTACTGTAAGTTACCTTATGCTGGCATGTTACATCCTACTGTAAGTTACCTTATGCTGGCATGTTACATCCTACTGTAAGTTACCTTATGCTTGCATGTTACATCCTACTGTAAGTTACCTTATGCTGGCATGTTACATCCTACTGTAAGTTACCTTATGCTTGCATGTTACATCTTTCTGTAAGTTACCTCTATGCTGCCATGTTGCCTCCTACTGTAAGTTACCTTATGCTGGCATGTTACCTCTTACTGTAAGTTACCTCTATGCTGGAATGTTACCTCCTATTGCATGTTACCTTATGCTGGTATGTTACCACCTACTGTAAGTTACCTCTATGCTGACGTGTTACCTCCTACTGTAAGTTACCTCTATGGTGGCATGTTGCATTCTACTGTAAGTTACCTCTATGTTTGCATGTTACAGCCTACTGTAAGTTACCTCTATGCTGGAATGTTATATCCTACTATACATTACCTCTGTGCTGGTTTGTTACCTCCTACTGCAAGTTACCTTATGCTAGCATGTTACTTCCTTCTGTAAGTTACCTTATGCTGGCATGTTACCTCTTACTGTAAGTTACCTTATGCTGGCATGTTACCTCCTACTGTAAGTTACCTCTATGCTGGAATGTTACCTCCTACTGTATGTTACCTTATGCTGGTATGTTACATCCTACTGTAAGTTACCTCTATGCTGCAAGGTTACCTCCTACTGTAAGTTACCTTATGCTGGCATGTTACCTGCTACTGTAAGTTACCTCTATGCTGACATGTTGCCTCCTACTGTAAGTTACCTTATGCTGGCCTGTTACCTCCTTCTGTAAGTTACCTCTATGGTGGAATGTTACCTCCTGTTGTATGTTACCTTATGCTGGTATGTTACATCCTACTGTAGGTTACCTCTATGCTGGCATGTTACCTCCTACTGTAAGTTACCTCTATGCTGGCATAATATGTCCTACTGTAAGTTACCTTATGCTGGCATGTTACATCCTACTGTAAGTTACCTCTATGCTGGAATGTTACCTCCTACTGTAAGTTACCTTATGCTGGCATGTTACCTCCTACTGTAAGTTACTTCTATGCAGGAATGTTACCTCCTACTGTATATTACCTTATGCTAGTATGTTACATCCTACTGTAAGCTATCTCTATGCTGGCATGTTACCTCCTACTGTATGTTACCTTATGCTGGCATGTTACCTCCTACTGTAAGTTACCTTATGCTGGCATGTTACCTCCTACTGTAAGTTACTTCTATGCTGGAATGTTACCTCCTACTGTATATTACCTTATGCTAGTATGTTACATCCTACTGTAAGGTATCTCTATGCTGGCATGTTACCTCCTACTGTATGTTACCTTATGCTGGCATGTTACCTCCTACTGTAAGTTATCTTATGCTAGCATGTTACCTCCTACTGTAAGTTACCTGTATGCTGGCATGTTACATCCTACTGTAAGTTACCTTATGCTGGCATGTTACATCCTACTGTAAGTTACCTTATGCTTGCATGTTACATCCTACTGTAAGTTACCTTATGCTGGCATGTTACATCCTACTGTAAGTTACCTTATGCTGGCATGTTACATCCTACTGTAAGTTACCTTATGCTTGCATGTTACATCTTTCTGTAAGTTACCTCTATGCTGCCATGTTGCCTCCTACTGTAAGTTACCTTATGCTGGCATGTTACCTCTTACTGTAAGTTACCTCTATGCTGGAATGTTACCTCCTATTGCATGTTACCTTATGCTGGTATGTTACCTCCTACTGTAAGTTACTTCTATGCTGGAATGTTACCTCCTACTGTATATTACCTTATGCTAGTATGTTACATCCTACTGTAAGGTATCTCTATGCTGGCATGTTACCTCCTACTGTATGTTACCTTATGCTGGCATGTTACCTCCTACTGTAAGTTATCTTATGCTAGCATGTTACCTCCTACTGTAAGTTACCTGTATGCTGGCATGTTACCTCCTACTGTAAGTTACCTCTATGCTAGCATGTTACCTTCTACTGTAAGTTACCTCTATGCTGGCATGTTATATCCTACTGTAAGTTACCTCTATGCTGACGTGTTACCTCCTACTGTAAGTTACCTCTATGGTGGCATGTTGCATTCTACTGTAAGTTACCTCTATGTTTGCATGTTACAGCTTACTGTAAGTTACCTCTATGCTGGAATGTTACATCCTACTATACGTTACCTCTGTGCTGGTTTGTTACCTCCTACTGCAAGTTACCTTATGCTAGCATGTTACTTCCTTCTGTAAGTTACCTTATGCTGGCATGTTACCTCTTACTGTAAGTTACCTTATGCTGGCATGTTACCTCCTACTGTAAGTTACCTCTATGCTGGAATGTTACCTCCTACTGTATGTTACCTTATGCTGGTATGTTACATCCTACTGTAAGTTACCTCTATGCTGCAAGGTTACCTCCTACTGTAAGTTACCTTATGCTGGCATGTTACCTGCTACTGTAAGTTACCTCTATGCTGACATGTTGCCTCCTACTGTAAGTTACCTTATGCTGGCCTGTTACCTCCTTCTGTAAGTTACCTCTATGGTGGAATGTTACCTCCTGTTGTATGTTACCTTATGCTGGTATGTTACATCCTACTGTAGGTTACCTCTATGCTGGCATGTTACCTCCTACTGTAAGTTACTTCTATGCTGGCATAATATGTCCTACTGTAAGTTACCTTATGCTGGCATGTTACATCCTACTGTAAGTTACCTCTATGCTGGAATGTTACCACCTACTGTAAGTTACCTTATGCTGGCATGTTACCTCCTACTGTAAGTTACTTCTATGCAGGAATGTTACCTCCTACTGTATATTACCTTATGCTAGTATGTTACATCCTACTGTAAGCTATCTCTATGCTGGCATGTTACCTCCTACTGTATGTTACCTTATGCTGGCATGTTACCTCCTACTGTAAGTTACCTTATGCTGGCATGTTACCTCCTACTGTAAGTTACTTCTATGCTGGAATGTTACCTCCTACTGTATATTACCTTATGCTAGTATGTTACATCCTACTGTAAGGTATCTCTATGCTGGCATGTTACCTCCTACTGTATGTTACCTTATGCTGGCATGTTACCTCCTACTGTAAGTTATCTTATGCTAGCATGTTACCTCCTACTGTAAGTTACCTGTATGCTGGCATGTTACCTCCTACTGTAAGTTACCTCTATGCTAGCATGTTACCTTCTACTGTAAGTTACCTCTATGCTGGCATGTTATATCCTACTGTAAGTTACCTCTATGCTGGCGTGTTACCTCCTACTGTAAGTTACCTTATGCTGGTATGTTGCATCCTACTGTAAGTTACCTCTATACTGGCATGTTACCTCCTACTGTAAGTTGCCTCTATGCTGGTATGTTATATCCTACTGTAAGTTACCTTATGCTGGCATGTTACATCCCACTGTAAGTTACCTCTATGCTGACGTGTTACCTCCTACTGTATGTTACCTTATGCTGGCATGTTACATCCTGCTGTAAGTTACCTCCATGCTAGTATGTTACATCCTACTGTAAGTTACCTTATGCTGGCATGTTGCATCTTACTGTAAATTACTTCTATGCTGGTATGTTACATCCTACTGTAAGTTACCTTATGCTGGCATGTTACCTCCTACTGTAAGTTACCTCTATGCTAGCATGTTACCTTCTACTGTAAGTTACCTCTATGCTGGCATGTTATATCCTACTGTAAGTTACCTCTATGTTGGCGTGTTACCTCCTACTGTAAGTTACCTTATGCTGGTATGTTGCATCCTACTGTAAGTTACCTCTATACTGGCATGTTACCTCCTACTGTACGTTGCCTCTATGCTGGTATGTTACATCCTACTGTAAATTATCTTATGCTGGCATGTTACATCCCACTGTAAGTTACCTCTATGCTGACGTGTTACCTCCTACTGTATGTTACCTTATACTGGCATGTTACATCCTGCTGTAAGCTACCTCCATGCTAGTATGTTACATCCTACTGTAAATTACCTTATGCTGGCATGTTGCATCTTACTGTAAGTTACTTCTATGCTGGTATGTTACATCCTACTGTAAGTTACCTTATGCTGGCATGTTACATCCTACTGTAAGTTACCTCTATGCTGGCATGTTACGTCCTACTGTAAGTTACCTCTATGCTGGCATGTTACATCCTACTGTAAGTCACCTCTATGCTGGTATGTTACATCCTACTGTAAGTTACCTTATGCTGGTATGTTACATCCTACTGTAAGTTACCTTATGCTGGCATGTTACATCCTACTGTAAGTTACCTCTATGCTGGTATGTTGCATCCTACTGTAAGTTACCTCTATGCTAGTATGCCTTGAAAGAAAACAAAACAATGCTGCAAAATCTTTCTGCAGTTTATTAGAAATTAAAATTTCCAAGATACACTGAGTAAAGTATGAATCCTGCTATTTTTAAAATTAAAATTTAGATCTATGCTTCCTGGCTTAAAAAATCTATGTATTGTCTTTATATGTGTTCTGATTGGTAAAGTTCAAATGAGATTATGTACTAAAGTGTTACGTATAAGCAAATTTAATATTCATACAACAGTGAGCTACTGCCAGTTCGGACATCTGGTACCTGGAGTAGATGCCCCTGTTGTACCATAACTAGTTGTTTTTATTTTTAATTGTCTCTTTCTCCCAAAAACATCCTGACAGGCACTCTTACTGACATTGTTTCTTGGGCTAAGCATTTTCTTTTGCAGAGTGCACTCTGTGTTCACAGAAAATGGCACTAGATTGACCATCCATTAGGCTTTTCTGCCAATTTAGCTTATGTTGTTACTTAGTATTGCTGCTTGTTTTCAGAATTTCTGGATGAACGGGTACTAAAACTTTTATTATTCTAATGATACTTTCTGCATGTGTGTTTTTTTTTTGTCATTTTTTAAACAAATTATGTTAGTCTTTTTGTCTTCATTTTGATGCATCATTTAAATGACCTTGCTTTTTCTAAGGATTAATACTTGCCTGGAAGGATTTTTCCCTCTACTTATTATTTGTGTCTGCCTGGAATACCAATTTTCCTGTAATTCTAATCTCATCTGGTCTCTCAGCTTTGGCTGATACCACACAGTAAGAGCTGTGCACGTCCACATTTAGATTTGTGACCACAGCTGGAGGGCAAAAAGGAAGGGTTACAAATGCTTTTCAGTGTGCACGTTTTGGGCCAAAAATGTAAAATTTGAAGACACTGAAAAGAGCTATAAGATAAATTCCTAAATAAAGCATTGTTTGAGTTCATGCAACCCTAATATGGTACTCTGATTAATCTAAACAGCACAGAAATGCAGTAGAAGTAGACAGAAGGCTAAGTTGTGCTTTGTTAGCATGCAGTACTGTGTGGATCATTTTGATGGGAGAAAAATACACAATGCGGCTGGTAAATTATGTGTTTCAGATGTAATTGTCCTTTAATACCTCATCTGAGGAACTGTCCCCCTCAGGGCTGCACTGTAGTATCAGATTTAGGAGCATGGATCAAAGTACTTTGCTACTGCAATAAAACACACACAGTCTTCTGAGCTTCTGCCATCAGCAGCATTATGTTCTACAACCAATAATATCGTCTTGTATGTTTTATACTGCTACAAAATGATATTTCTACAAACACGGTGTTATAAGCACTGTATTCCTTCATTCTGTTTATCATATTGGTTATATCTGGAAGGCACATCTCTCCCATCAGGCATGTATTTAAATAGTGCATTTGTTACTGTATACTGCCTGAAATGGGTTCAAAGGAAGTTTAATCTCTATTCACATAATATCTCATTTTATTACAGTACTTCCTCTTTATTCTGAAATGGAATTGTTTTCTAGTTAGCATATCCATCCATTACAGTGAAAGTATTAAGCAGCTAACAGCATTTAGCACAATGTTAACTATTTATGGAATATGTACACTATCATCATTGATTTGAATATCCATGGACCACAATTGAGGTTTAATTATAGGTAGATAAGCTTCTCAACTTTGCATGATAAAAACATGATCACAGTGGAAACAAACTCATTGATCACATGGCTTACATGTGTACTAACTGTATAAAAAAAAGCTTTTGTCGGGGGCAACCTACTCTGTGTTTTCCCAACCACCATCCACCCCCAACTTAACTTGAGGGCTGCACGACAGCAGAGAATGAATAAATGCCCCAAAATAGGGCATTACTGTCTTACACAAACAGTAAATTCATCTGGTTATGTTCAGGCAGTTAAACTGCAGTCAAATGGTCCTTGAAGAAATGCAGGACTGCAATACAGACATATAGACAGAATGCTAGACACAGATTCTTACCTGAGAAGTACTTTTTTAATAATAGCACAGTTAAACCTAATTTTCTCAAACAGTATATTATCAACAACATCAGCAGATTCATTCTTGTCACTTCCAATTATTTTCTAGAATCAGAAAGACTATAAACATTTCAAAAACTTGAACATCACTAAAACTATAAGGAAATTAATACAAAAACACTTTTAAACATAAACAATGCTGAGCCTATATACGAATAAAAAAAAGCAATAAAACCTCTGTACTACTGCAGAAAAATTACAAAACACAATGATCTGCCTTCACTGCTATTCAGTCTGTGAAAAGCTATATGTAAAAGGAAACACATTTTAGTATCTCATAGCGGATATAGTTTTGAGATATG
This sequence comes from Protopterus annectens, assembly GCF_019279795.1. Lineage (NCBI taxonomy): Eukaryota > Metazoa > Chordata > Ceratodontiformes > Protopteridae > Protopterus > Protopterus annectens. The sequence goes on from NC_056746.1 coordinate 1,358,961,535, forward strand.
GTGGTCTCTTTGCCAGTCTCCTGAGGAATCCAGTTGCAGTATGTTTTTCTATATCAGAACATAGTTTGGTCCAAATGGCAAGTCATATCAAGCAGCATTTGTCAAATCTGAGTTGTTGTTTTCATTATAAAAGGGGGGGGATTCAATAGCTAAGTGCACTGTCACAGTATTTATGTTATTTGTAATAACAACCATTAGACATTTCCCCTTTATAGCTTTTTGAACTCGGGATGATAAAGAGGTAAGTCTGTATATGAGTCCACCTTTTTCAACAAAACAAACCATCTGATGTCAATTTTGCAATGATTAGCTGGTTGTCTCCCTGGCAGCAGACTCCATGATATAATGATGGCTCTTCAGTCCTTCACATTAGACAAATAATAATAAAACCTACGGGGTAACCTATGTTGGTGTGAATGACTTGAGGTGCTCAACCCTGGGGAACATGCAGAGAGACAGGTTAAGATCTCACAATGCATGTGCAAATGCAGGAAAGACTGTAGTACTGAGTGGAATCTTCCTTCATCCAGAATTATGCTCAAGTACAAAAAAATATAATTGGCTTCAGTAATCTACCTAGCACAACAATCCTTCTTATTGACTCAAACATGGCTAAACAATTCACAACTACTACTACTAAACCCTAAAATAAATTACTGCTCTTTACCCCAAAACACAACTCTACCAGAACAACACCACTCACTATCCTCTCTACCAGCAACACCATAATAACAGGCAAAACGCAAAAATTGCTGGGTGCCATCACAGGTGTCCATTTGGTAGTCAACCAACATGTATCACGTGTAGTTAAAAATAGGTACGTTATACACAATAAAGACCTACGTTACCGACATAGCCAGAAGACATATAGGATCAACTTTCTTACAGCCATCTCTCCTCTATGTTGCCCCAATCTTCTGTAACCTCCAAGTCTCGCAACTATCCAAACTTGAGCAATGTTACAATAAAATAGCCAAATTTACAGTAAACTATAACAACAGAACACACCACAGTCTAGATCACAGGGAGTTAAGTTGGTTAAAACTAGCACATCACCTAAAGCTCTTTCTCAGTTAACTACAATACACAATTTTCTCTTATAAGCCAGAAAATTGCCCAGCCCTTGACAACTTAATGCAACACTTCTCCCTGAATAGAAATTTACACTCCAGAGAGAAATCAATAATGACTATGACCAAATTATCTAATACTCCAGATTACTCCCTATATTCAAATAGTATAGCTAAAATATGGAACCACATCTCACCAGCACTGAAATTGATTCTAAATGCAAACTCATTTAAAACACAACTAAAACATAATCTATCAATTTGATAGACGTACATCTCCAGGATAAATGTCACTGTTAACTTTAGCTTTGCCATACTGTCAAACTGTTTCTCTTCATTCAGAATCATATGGCCCAGAACATGTATTCACTAATGCCTGAATAGTTTTACTAGCATCTTCCAGCCATATACATAGTTTTGTGACTCTATTCACCCCCATTTCTGTACTTCTAATATAAACCTTAAGATAGCTATATATAAAATTATCTATGAAACTGCTTTATATCCCAACTCTTAAATACAATATTAATATTTTCTGCTCTACCTAGTTCCTTCCCTCACCTCCATTTCTTTGAATTTCTAAGCACTAATCACATGATCTATTGTCTATCTGACAAACCCACTAATACACCTTCTCAAATGCCCAATGTTCAGCACTGACTAGTACATAAGTGTCTTTCATACTGTGATAGTTACTTTTATTTCATATAAATGTAACCTAATTAGCAAATCAATGTGTGATTGTTAATGTATATTACTTAATGCCTGCTCATGTTTATCATTGAATGCTTGTTTAAAAATGTTTGCAATGTGTTGACTAAACAAATGAAAAGCTTGAGTGGAGATCCAGGTGCCCAAAAAGACCAGTACCAACAGCTGAGAAATATCACCAAACAATTTAGCAATATCAACAAGCAGCAAAAATAGCAAGTGATAGCAGTTTAGCACTTTCGTCTTGGTAAAGACTTCTTCAGAACTGCTAGTACATCCACTATTTCACTTAAATACTCACAAAATCAACACGTGATCAAACCGACCAATGGAACACCAGTGTCGGCTTTTAAAAAATTGTGTGAAAAACTATGTTAAAATCCAAGATACAAGCATGATAATACATGCATACAATACCAATATAATTCACTAATGAATAACAGCATTATACGAATACAAATATATGTTAAACTCAAGAATGTAAATTAAAATGAGTTATGTGCAAACTCCAGAACATTTAAACCACATTGTATCTGTAATAATCACTCAAATGGATTCTTACATGTGATGCTTATCTCCCCCAAGCCTTAATGAAAGTAATTCCATCACCCCCATTCTCAAGTTAAAGAGTCTTGAGGGGTGCTTATTACAGATACAATGTGGTTTAAATGTTCTGGAGTTTGCACATAACTCATTTTAATTTACATTCTTGAGTTTAACATATATTTGTATTCGTATAATGCTGTTATTCATTAGTGAATTCTATTGGTATTGTATGCATGTATTATCATGCTTGTATCTTGGATTTTAACATAGTTTTTCACACAATTTTTTAAAAGCCGACACTGGTGTTCCATTGGTCGGTTTGATCACGTGTTGATTTTGTGAGTATTTAAGTGAAATAGTGGATGTACTAGCAGCTCTGAAGAAGTCTTTACCTAGACGAAAGCACTAAACTGCTATCACTTGTTATTTTTGCTGCTTGTTGATTTTGATAAATCATTTTGTGATATTTCTCCACTGTTGGTACTGGTCTTTTTGGGCACCTGGATCTCCACTCATGTTTTTCATTTGTTTGGTTTGGTTCTTGGTTTGTCAGTGCAACAACTTTTGATTAAACTCAGTAAACAAAAGCAAAATAAAATAAAAAAATAAAAACAGCTGATTAAGTAGTTGGTGTCATTGTCATGGGATTCAGTATGCGTCAGCCTAAGATGAAACTGTAGACAAGCTACCCGCTTCATACGAGATGGCTTGTAACTGTCATTCCAAGGCTTCTGCATATGGCCTAAGCCCTTATTGTCCCCATAGTCCTTTATTTACAGAGAGCCTAGCTACTAGACACCCAAACATCACAGATAAAATGACAGAAAATTCAAATCATGTCCACGTGAAAGCTGATCTTCTCAATACCAGAAATTTCAAAAATAAATCACGTGATCTTCAGGCAGTCCTGCACCTTGAACACATCCATGTCTGTGTCATGACTAAGGTTTGGTTTCACTATAAAGATAACACTCCCTCCTTAGCTAAGTTTACCATGTATTCAGACCTGAGGGAAACTGAATAGGTGTTTCTATATTTGTTAAAAAACATGCCATTTCTACGCAGATTGCCCAGTACACACAAACTAAACTCTCTGAACTTCAGCTTCCCATAAAAAAACAAACTATAAATTCCTATTCTATTATAGCACATTTTCCATGTCCCTTGATGACAATGAGAAATTCTTAAATGTACTCAATTATTTCAATGAAGCATATTTTTATAATGGGAGATTTCAAATGTCCATCAAAAGACTAGTTTAACTATACCTCAAAAGCTGGTTATGCCCAAAGATTCCTGGACTTGATAACTGATAATTCCCCCAAGTGCAAATAGTAAGCCACCCCACTAGACGGTAGAATACCTAGACACCGCCCTTAAAAGCACAACCCCGCATGCACCACTACTGTAGAATCTATATCCGTGGTCAACTCTGACCACAGATTACTGACTTTCTCTTTTACAGATTCAGTTACCCCAATAGTATACAAATACAAATTTGAATTTAAGTACTTCAAACAGACAAGCCTACTCAAAGTCTATGATAAGTTCTTGAAATTTACTTGTCATATCACCAGTCTCCATGTAGCTTCAGTTTCTTTACAATGGAATTATATTCCCACCTAAAAAATATATATATAGATCTAGCAATCCTCGCTTAAATTAAATATAAAAAAATAATAATAAAAAACATCTTGGTGTTCCACCAGTAGAAATAAGCATCATAGCAAAAGCCAAAAAAAAACTTCTTAATTAACAAATCTAAATCTATCCCCATTAAAAATTATATTCAAAAGATCAGTGGAGAACTAAAAATGACCTTCAGGAAGATTAAAGTAAAACACAAACTGAAAATAAACTCTGAAGTCAAGAATAATTATAAATCCTTCTTTAATTATGTCAGAAAACTAAGAAATAACACCCAGAAGTGTTCTGAACTAATCCAAAATGTCATAATCCACTTTGCCCCTAAAGACATAGCTGTTATACCTGCAGATTCATTTTGTGTTAACTTTACCCAATAAACAGTCAGCAACATTCGTAAATCCCCAAATCGCACTTCCTTATATGCCCTAAGATCATCAGCATGCT
>NC_056746.1:1358970952-1359020952 GCF_019279795.1 Protopterus annectens
CTGGCTGAAACTTAAAGAGGAAAACAACAGAGAGGGCCCACTCCGGAGTGCAGAGCTGTGTCTGAAGTTTCGGCATCTAGACCAGATGACATCTGTCCACTGAAGAGTGCGGAGTCCATGTCTCTGAAACAGCCAGAGAGAAACAAAAGTGAAGACAGCAGTCACCAAAAGGAGCAAGGTGAGGAATAAACGGTCAGGGAAGTTCAAGTGCAAGTTGTCAAATTATGGTTTAACTGGTTCTGTAGGAACCCTAGGAGGTGCAATGTCATAAGAAACTGGTTATGTAGGAACCCTAGGAGGTACAATGTCATAAGAAACTGGTTATGTAGGAACCCTAGGAGGTACAGTGTCATAAGAACCTGGTTATGTAGGAACCCTAGGAGGTACAGTGTCATAAGAAACTGGTTATGTAGGAACCCTAGGAGGTACAGTGTCATAAGAAACTGGTTATGTAGGAGCCCTAGGAGGTACAGTGTCATAAGAAACTGGTTATGTAGGAGCCCTAGGAGGTACAGTGTCATACGAAACTGGTTATGTAGGAACCCTAGGAGGTACAATGTCATAAGAAACTGGTTATGTAGGGACCCTAGGAGGTAGTGTCATAAGAAACTGGTTATGTAGGAACCCTAGGAGGTACAGTGTCATAAGAAACTGGTTATGTAGGAACCCTAGGAGGTACAGTGTCACAAGAAACTGGTTATGTAGGAACCCTAGGAGGTACAGTGTCATAAGAAACTGGTTATGTAGGAACCCTAGGAGGTACAGTGTAATAAGAACCTGGTTATGTAGGAACCCTGGGAGGTACAGTGTCATACGAAACTGGTTATGTAGGAACCCTAGAAGGTACAGTGTCATAAGAAACTGGTTATATAGGAGCCCTAGGAGGTACAGTGTCATAAGAAACTGGTTATGTAGGAACCCTAGGAGGTACAATGTCATAAGAAACTGGTTATGTAGGAACCCTAGGAGGTAGTGTCATAAGAAACTTGTTATGTAGGAACCCTAGGAGGTACAGTGTCATAAGAAACTGGTTATGTAGGAACCCTAGGAGGTACAGTGTCATAAGAAACTGGTTATGTAGGAACCCTAGGAGGTAGTGTCATAAGAAACTGGTTATGTAGGAACCCTAGGAAGTACAGTGTCATAAGAAACTGGCTATGTAGGAACCCTAGGAGGTACAGTGTCATAAGAAACTGGTTATGTAGGAACCCTAGGAGGTACAGTGTCATAAGAAAGTGGTTATGTAGGAACCCTAGGAGGTAGTGTCATAAGAAACTGGTTATGTAGGAACCCTAGGAGGTACAGTGTCATAAGAAACTGGTTATGTAGGAACCCTAGAAGGTACAGTGTCATAAGAAACTGGTTATGTAGGAACCCTAGGAGGTACAGTGTCATAAGAAGCTGATTATTTAGGAACCCTAGGAGGTACAGTGTCATAAGAAACTGGTTATTTAGGAACCCTAGGAGGTACAGTGTCATAAGAAACTGGTTATGTAGGAACCCTAGGAGGTAGTGTCATAAGAAACTGGTTATGTAGGAACCCTAGGAGGTACAGTGTCATAAGAAACTGGTTATGTAGGAGCCCTAGGAGGTACAGTGTCATAAGAAACTGGTTATGTAGGAACCCTAGGAGGTACAGTGTCATAAGAAACTGGTTATGTAGGAACCCTAGGAGGTAGTGTCATAAGAAACTGGTTATGTAGGAACCCTAGGAGGTACAGTGTCATAAGAAACTGGTTATGTAGGAACCCTAGGAGGTACAGTGTCATAAGAACCTGGTTATGTAGGAACCCTAGGAGGTACAGTGTCATAAGAAACTGGTTATGTAGGAACCCTAGGAGGTACAGTGTCATAAGAACCTGGTTATGTAGGAACCCTAGGAGGTACAGTGTCATAAGAAACTGGTTATGTAGGAACCCTAGGAGGTACAGTCTCATAAGAAACTGGTTATGTAGGAGCCCTAGGAGGTACAGTGTCATAAGAAACTGGTTATGTAGGAACCCTAGGAGGTACAGTGTCATAAGAAACTGGTTATGTAGGAACCCTAGGAGGTACAGTGTCATAAGAAACTGGTTATGTAGGAACCCTAGGAGGTAGTGTCATAAGAAACTGGTTATGTAGGAACCCTAGGAGGTACAGTGTCATAAGAAACTGTTTATGTAGGAACCCTAGGAGGTACAGTGTCATAAGAAACTGGTTATGTAAGAACCCTAGGAGGTACAGTGTCATAAGAAACTGGTTATTTAGGAACCCTAGGAGGTAGTGTCATAAGAAACTGGTTATGTAGGAACCCTAGGAAGTACAGTGTCATAAGAAACTGGTTATGTAGGAACCCTAGAAGGTACAGTGTCATAAGAAGCTGATTATGTAGGAACCCTAGGAGGTAGTGTCATAAGAAACTGGTTATGTAGGAACCCTAGGAGGTACAGTGTCATAAGAAACTGGTTATGTAGGAACCATAGGAGGTACAGTGTCATAAGAAACTGGTTATGTAGGAACCCTAGGAGGTACAGTGTCATACGAAACTGGTTATGTAGGAACCCTAGGAGGTACAGTGTCATAAGAAACTGGTTATGTAGGAACCCTAGGAGGTAGTGTCATAAGAAACTGGTTATGTAGGAACCCTAGGAGGTACAGTGTCATAAGAAACTGGTTATGTAGGAACCCTAGGAGGTAGTGTCATAAGAAACTGGTTATGTAGGAACCCTAGGAGGTACAGTGTCATAAGAAACTGTTTATGTAGGAACCCTAGGATGTACAGTGTCATAAGAAACTGGTTATGTAAGAACCCTAGGAGGTACAGTGTCATAAGAAACTGGTTATGTAGGAACCCTAGGAGGTAGTGTCATAAGAAACTGGTTATGTAGGAACCCTAGGAAGTACAGTGTCATAAGAAACTGGTTATGTAGGAACCCTAGAAGGTACAGTGTCATAAGAAGCTGATTATGTAGGAACCCTAGGAGGTAGTGTCATAAGAAACTGGTTATGTAGGAACCCTAGGAGGTACAGTGTCATAAGAAACTGGTTATGTAGGAACCATAGGAGGTACAGTGTCATAAGAAACTGGTTATGTAGGAACCCTAGGAGGTACAGTGTCATACGAAACTGGTTATGTAGGAACCCTAGGAGGTACAGTGTCATAAGAAACTGGTTATGTAGGAACCCTAGGAGGTAGTGTCATAAGAAACTGGTTATGTAGGAACCCTAGGAGGTACAGTGTCATAAGAAACTGGTTATGTAGGAACCCTAGGAGGTACAGTGTCATAAGAAACTGGTTATGCAGGAACCCTAAGAGGTACAGTGTCATAAGAAACTGGTTATGTAGGAACCCCAGGAGGCAGTGTCATAAGAAACTGGTTATGTATGAACCCTAGGAGGTAGTGTCATAAGAAACTGGTTATGTAGGAACCCTAGGAGGTACAGTGTCATAAGAAACTGGTTATGTAGGAACCCTAAGAGGTACAGTGTCATAAGAAGCTGGTTATGTAGGAACCCTAGGAGGTACAGTGTCATAAAAAACTGGTTATGTAGGAACCCTAAGAGGTACAGTGTCATAAGAAGCTGGTTATGTAGGAACCCTAGGAGGTACAGTGTCATAAGAAACTGGTTATGTAGGAACCCTAGGAGGTACAGTGTCATAAGAAACTGGTTATGTAGGAACCCTAGGAGGTAGTGTCATAAGAAACTGGTTATGTAGGAACCCTAGGAGGTACAGTGTCATAAGAAACTGGTTATGTAGGAACCCTAGGAGGTAGTGTCATAAGAAACTGGTTATGTAGGAACCCTAGGAGGTACAGTGTCATAAGAAACTGGTTATGTAGGAACCCTAGGAGGTACAGTGTCATAAGAAACTGGTTATGTAGGAACCCTAGGAGGTAGTGTCATAAGAAACTGGTTATGTAGGAGCCCTAGGAGGTACAGTGTCATAAGAAACTGGTTATGTAGGAACCCTTGGTGGTAGTGTCATAAGAAACTGGTTATGTAGGAACCCTAGGAGGTAGTGTCATAAGAAACTGGTTATGTAGGAGCCCTAGGAGGTACAGTGTCATAAGAAGCTTAAGCTGTTGCATTATTTTAAGTAATGCTGCACTGTGTTACCTTTTTGATGGGAATTCTTTGGAATTATTTACACTCAGATCTCTGTGTGCAGTGAGACAATATATAGGTAAGCTCTTTGTAAAAATTTAGTAAATTAAGTACTATAATAAGACAATGCTTGGATTTTTTTCTTTGCAACATTTCCTAAGCTAGTACTGTGTATAGTGACACATCATTTGGAGTACCTCTTTGTAAACATTTCCTGAGCTAAACAAGCAGTATGTACAGGGAAACAACATGTGGGATATTTCTTTGCAGACACATACTACATGAGAACTGCATACAGTGATTAAATGTTTGGGATATTTCTTTGTAAAAATTTTCTATGCCAGCACTTTGTACAGCGAGACCACATTTAATGTGCTTCTTTGTAACCATTTACTTTGTTAGCACAGTGTGCGGTGAGACAATCTGTTCATAGGTTCATAGGTGCATAGGTTCATACTAGGCTATCTTCCCTAGGGCATTTATAAGCCTAGCCAGAGTGTGTTTGGCTTTCGCCACCCATTTTAAATGAATTTTGCTATGCCCTTTTTCGAGGTTAATATACTGTGCCTCTGTCTAACAGTGACACAGAAGTGATACCCGGGGTAAACCTACTATCTCCCATCCACTCATCAAGATTCCTCTTGAAGAGAGTCAATGAGGGACTCTGCCTAACCTGGACTGGGATTTTATTCCAGAGTGAAGGGAGCCTCTGGGTTATGAATCTGTCCCTCCAGCATGTCCTATTTATTTCAGTGCTGAGGTTCAAGTCTCGAGCGTAGCTCGATGGGATTTGGATTTTCTGAGGTGCAGCATGTCCATTAATTCCGGGTTGGACATGGCTTTATACGTCAGGCACAGATCGCCTCTGAGCAGGTGGCATGCCACTGAGTAGAGCTGGAGTTTCTTTAACCGGGCAGCATATGACATCTGTTTGAGCCCTTTGATCCTCTTGGTGAGGTACTTTTGGGGTCTTTCCAGTTGCTGCAGGTGTCTGGTAAGGTACATCCCAAAAGGGGCATTGTACTCAATTATGGACCTGATGAGGGATGAGTAAAGAGGCGCGATGACCTCCCCTGATCTAGATGTGAATCCCTTCATGATTAGGTGGGCTATATAAAATGTTTTTCTAACCACTTTGGCCACATGGTTGTCAAATGAGAGATTGCTATCAACTTGGGTCCCCAGGTCCCTAATTACTTCTTCCGTACTTAATGGATTACCACCTATGTGGTAATTTGTGGGCACTTTGTTTTTGCCAAAGGGGATGACTATACACTTTTTGGCATTTAGCTTGAGGCCATGGCTCTGGCACCAGTTGTCTGTTTCTATGAGGCCCTTTTGTAGGATGCTTGTGTCGGCTGGAGAGTCGATTATGGCACCCAGTTTGCAGTCATCTGCGAACTTGGTCAGCCACAGTCCTTCCGTGTTAGCCTGTAACTCTGAGAAATATATACCGAACAAGAGAGGTCCCAGGACTGAGCCTTGTGGGACGCCACTTGTAACTGGTTTGGAGTCTGACATGGCTCCAGCAATTCTAACCATGTGGGTTCTGTCCTTGATTCAGTTTGCAACCCATCTAGTGACATAGGGGTTTATATTTAAGCTGGTGAGCTTATCTATAATGCCCGAGTGGGGTATTGTATCGAAGGCTTTTGCAAGGTCCAGGTAGGCTTTGTGGATCACCTTCCCCTCGTCAATGGCCTTGGTGACTGTTTCAAAGAAATCAACCAGGTTTAAGTGGCAGGATTTGCCCTTAACAAAGCCGAACTGGGTAGGATCCAGTGTCTGTAGGTCCCCAATATCTTTATTTATGAGGTCCATGATGATCCTTTCCATAGCTTTGCAGACCACGCTAGTCAGGCTTATGGGGCGATAGTTTCCAGGATCCGTTGAGGCATCACCTTTGTGGAGAGGGACCACTGTTGCTGTACGCCACTCTTTGGGTACATATCCTGTAGTAAGGCTGAGACTGAATGGTAGTTTTATGTTTGGGTTTAGTTCTTCTTGGAGTTCATGTAGGACGCAGCCCAGGACACGTCTGGTCCCATTGATGCTGTGTTTTTTTGCTTTGGAGAGGGCGGCACTTACCTGAGCATCAGAGATGTCAGGGGGCCAGCATTCTGCTGGGATAGATATTTGCCCTTTTGGTGGGGAAAGGAGGGAGAAGTTTGCACTGAACCTGTCAGCTAGGATGTTGGCAATGTCTGTGGGTTTGGTGTATTTTTTGTCATTTTGGACTAATTCTGAGCATATCTGGGAATTCCCACCCAGGTTCCTAACATAACTAAAGAAAGCCTTGTGATTATCCTTAGTGTCCTGTGCAATTTTTCTCTCGAAGCTGGCCTTAGACGATTTTATGAGTTCCCGTAGTTTTTTGCTAATACTGATCAGAGATGCCTTCCCTTTTTGGGATTTTGCTCTGTCATGTAGTAGCTTCCTCCTTCTATTGTATAGTTTGTTTATGGCTGAGGTCCACCAGACAGGACGCCTAACTTTGGAGGATTGGGTCTTGGTTTTATTTGGGATTGCATGATCCATGCAGTCCTGAAGGTGTTCATAGAATGCATTTATAAAGGATTCTGTGGTCCGGGCCATTTTTCCACAGGCCTGGGGGCTTTGAAGGATTCCACCTCGGTTTTGAGGAGTGTGAAATTTGCTTTAGAGAAGTTTTTCACTGTGGTTTTCTGGGCAGGGGCTTGGGTCGGGATGTGAATATCTAGTGAGATTAGTTTATGGTCTGATCTTACCAGTGAGGGATACACTTCTGGTCTGGAGCATAGAGTCCCCATGTTGGTGATGATCAGGTCCAGTATGTTTTCCCCTCTTGAGGGAGTGGCAACAAGTTGTTCCATAGCATTTGAGTTTATAAATTCTAGGAACCTTCGGGCTAGGGTGTTGGAGCTAGAGTAATGCTCCCAGTCTATGTTAGGGTAGTTGAAGTCGCCCAATATAATGGTGTTTGGAGAGACCTTCATATTTTCCAGTGTTCTCAGGAAGGCCGAGTGGGGCTCTTAGGTTCATAGGTTCATAGGTTCATACTAGGCTATCTTCCCTGGGGCAATTATAAGCCTAGCCCGATTCTGTATGGCTTACGCCACCCCTTGATTTGAGTATACTGTGCCCTTTTTAAGTTTTAGTTTACTGTGCCTCTGTCTAATAGTGACACGGGAGTAATCCCTGGGACAAACCTACAATCCCCCATCCACTTATCGAGATTCCTCTTGAAGAGATTTAGTGAGGTGCTCTGCCTCACATGAACTGGAATTCTATTCCGGAGCGAAGGAAGCCTCTGGGTTATGAACCTGTCCCTCCAGCAAGTTCTATTTATTTCTGTGCTGAGGTTCAAGTCCCTCGAGCGTGTGGCTCTAAGGGATTTAGATTTACTGAGGTGGAGCATGTCCATTAATTCTGGATTTGACATAGCTTTGTATGTCAGGCATAGATCGCCTCAAAGTAGGCGGTATGCAACTGAGTAGAGCTGGAGTTTTTTTAACCGAGCAGCATATGGCATCTGTTTGAGACCCTTGATCCTCTTGGTGAGATACTTTTGGGGTCTTTCTAATTGCTGCAGGTGTCGGGTAAGGTACATCCCAAAAGGGGCATTGTATTCTATGATGGGCCTGATGAGGGATGAATAAAGGGGCACGATTACCTCTCTTGATCTAGATGTGAAACCCTTCGTGATGAGGTGGGCTATGTAGAAGGTCTTTCTAACCACTTTGGCAATGAGGTTTTCAAAGGAGAGATTGCTATCAACTTGGGTCCCCAGGTCCCTAATAACTTTCTCTGTACTTAATGGGTTTCCGCCTATGTGGTAATTTGTGGGCACATTGTTTTGCCAAAGGGTATGACTATACATTTTTTGGCATTTAGCTTTAAACCATGGTGCTGGCACCAGTTATCTGTCTCTGTGAGACCTTTTTGAAGGATGTTTGTGTCTGCTGGAGAGTTGATTATGGCACCCAGTTTGCAGTCGTCTGCGAACTTGGTGAGCCATAGTCCTCCCACGTTTGCCTGTACCTCGGAAAAGTATATACCGAACAAGAGTGGTCCCAGGACAGAACCCTGTGGGATGCCACTTGTGACCGGTTTTGAGTCTGACATGGCTCCAGCAACTCTCACTCTGTGGGTTCTGTCTTTGAGCCAGTTTGCGACCCATCTTGTGACATAGTGGTTTATATTTAAGCTGGATAGCTTATCTATGATGCCCGAGTGGGGTATTGTGTCAAATGCCTTTGCAAGGTCCAGATAGGCTGTGTGGACTACCTTCCCTTCATCTGTGGCTTTGGTGACTGTTTCAAAGAAGTCAACCAGGTTCAAAAGGCAGGATCTGCCCTTGACAAAGCCGAACTGGGTAGGATCTAGTGTCTGTAGGTCCCCAATGTCTTTGTTTATGAGCTCCATGATGATCCTCTCCATAGCCTTGCAGACTAAGCTAGTCAGGCTTATGGGGCAATAGTTTCCAGGGTCCGTAGAGGCTCCACCTTTGTGGAGTGGGACCACTGTTGCTGTACGCCATTCTGTGGGCACATATCCTGTAGTGAGGCTGAGATTGTATAGCTGTTTTATTTGAGGGATTAGTTCCTCTTGGAGTTCATATACGACGCAACCTGGGACGCCATCTGGTCCCATGGAAGCAGTGTTTTTTGCTTTGGAGAGGGCAGCCTTCACCTGAGCATCTGAGATGTTTGGGAGGCAGCCCTCTGCTGGGATAGATACTTGCTCTTTTGGGGGGGAGGGGGTGGAGAAGTTTGCACTGAACCTGTCTGCCAGGATATTGGCGATGTCTGTGGGTTCAGTGTATTTTTTGTCATTTAGAATCAACTCAGAACAAGCCTGGGAGTTGCATCCCAGGTTTCTAACATAACTGAAAAAAGCCTTATGATTGTCTTTGGTGTCCTGTGCAATTTTTCTCTCGAAGCTGGCCTTGGAGGATTTTATGAGGGATCATAATTTTTTGCTAGTACTGATCAGAGATGCCTTCCCTATTAGGGATTTTGCTCTATCATGTAGTAACTTCCTCCTTCTGTTGTACAGTTTATTTATGGCAGGGGTCCACCAGACCGGACGCCTGCCTTTGGATGATTGGGTCTTGGTTTTGTTTGGGATAGCATGATCCATGCATTCCTGGAGATGTCCGTAGAATGCATTTATATAGGATTCTGCAGTTTGGGCCGTAGTTTCCACTGGCCCTGGGGCCTTGAAGGATTCCACTTCGGTTTTGAGAAGTGAAAAGTTTGCTTTTCAGAAGTTTTTCACTGTGGTTTTCTGGGCTGGGGGTGGGGTTGGGATGTGGACATCCAGTGAAATTAATTTATGGTCTGATCTTACCAATGAGGGATATACTTCTGGTGTGGAGCATAGAGTCCCCATGTTGGTAATGATCAGGTCTAGTATGTTGTCCCCTCTTGTGGGAGTGGTGACTAGTTGTTCCATAGCATTTGAGTTTATAATTTCCAGGAATCTTTGGGCTAAGGTGCTGGGGCTTGAGTAGTGCTCCCAGTCAATGTTTGGGTAGTTGAAGTCGCCCAATATAATGGTGTTTGGAGAGATCTTCATGTTCTCCAATGTTTTCAGGAAAGCCGAGTGGGATTCCTGAGTTTGAGAGGGTGGTCTGTAGGATGCTATAAACTGAAAAGCAGTCTTGCCCACTGTTAGTTGCACATGGATGGTCTCCGATACTTTGTGCAATGCCACTAACCTGGAGGTGTGGATATCCTTGATAAATATGGAAACTCCCCCTCCTTTTGTGGTTCAGTCCGGGTTTTGGGGCCGAAAAGCATGATATGAGGTATAGCCTGGTAGTGCTGGGGTGCTTTCTGGAGCCTTGAACCAGGTTTCTGTCACTGCACAGATATCGATGTTCTCCATACTGAGGAGAGCTTTGAGTGTGTGCATCTTGAGGTTAAGACTTCTGGCGTTTAGCAGCATTACCCTTAGTTTCTTGTTCCTTGTGCTGTCTATGGGGGTGGGTTTGACTTTGGAGCCTTACCTAAAAAAGGCACTATGGGGGTGGCAAGAGCCTTTGCCAATATCCGAAAGCCCAGTGGTGACAGGTGCAAGCCATCCCTAGCGAAGCAACGTGGCTTGTCGAGCATGTCATCCCAGGCTGACAGACACTGGATCCCCTTTGAATGACACCAACATTTTAGCCAATTGTTAAAATCGATCATTTTGTCTTTGTACTGTGGCATCATTCTAGGTGAGGGTAAGATGCTGCTCAAGGTCAGGGTCATACCAGCCTGGGCTACATGATCAGAGAGCTCCTCTATGTCTCTTTTCATGTAGTCCAGGGAGGGAGTCTTGGGTTTGGGAGGGTGGTCTGTAGCAGGCTATAAACTGGAAGGCAGTTTTACCCACTGTTAGTTGCACATGGATAGTCTCTGATGCTTTGTGCTGTGCCACCAACCTGGAGGTGTGGGTATCTTTGACGAATATTGATACTCCCCCTCCTTTTGTGGTTCGGTCCAAGTTTTGGGGCTGAAAAACCTGGTATGAGGTATAACCTGGTAGTGCTGGGGTGCTCTCGGAAGCCTTGAACCAGGTTTCTGTTACTTCACAGATATCGATGTTCTCCATGCTAAGGAGAGTTTTGAGTGCATGCATCTTGAGGTTTAGACTTCTGGCATTGAGTAGCATTACTCTCAGTTTCTTATCCCTTGTGATACCTATGGAGGTGGGTTTGTCTTTTGAGCCTTGCCTAAAAAAGGCACTATGGGGGTGGCAAGAGTCTTTGCCTGCAAGCCATCCCTAGTGAAGCATCGTGACTTGCCTAGCATGTCATCCCAGGCAGACAGGCATTGGATCCCCTTTGAATGACACCAATACTTAAGCCAATTGTTAAAATTGATCATCTTGTCTTCATATTGTGGCATCATTCTTGGTGAGGGTAAGATGCTACTCAAGGTCAGGGTCATACCGGCCTGGGCTACATGCTCAGAGAGCTCCTCTATGTCTCTTTTCATGTAGTCCAGGGAGGTACGTCTCAGGTCATTCACACCAGCATGGACAATGACTGAGTCATATTTGTACTTGCCTTGGAGTGACCTGAGTGCTTGTGTTATGTGGCGGATCCTAGCGCCCGACAGGCAGCTCACCGTAATCTTCTCCTTGTTCAGCCTGGTGAGCAGGACATCAGTGTGCCTGATGATAGAGTCACCTATTACAAGTGTATCAGGTGTGTTGTTTAGCCTTAAGGGCTGTGACTGTTTGGCACACTGGCTTTGTGAGCTATGTGTTGCATGTGTTTTGTATTGGGGTAGTGGTTGCTTGGGTCTCTGCTTTGGAGGTCTCTGCTGCTTAGGCAGATTTTTATGTAGACCCTCCGAGTATGTTTTTGTGTGTTTATGTGTTTGGTTTGCTGTCGTGGTAGGTCTATGTGAGACTGGAATTGTAGTGAGTGTGGTTTCCTTCTCCTCCTGACTGGTTACGCCAGTGTGCTATCTTTTTTCATATACATATATATATATATATATATATTAAATTCACGGCTGCAGAGAGAATGATAGATGATCCCATGGACTGATTTATCCTAAGAAGGAAAACCTGGGGCTATAATTAGGGTTTTCGTAACTCTTTATTAATAGTGGAAGTCAGGAATTAAGGACCAGAGATGCCCTCCATGCACACATCTGGCTACACTAGACATTAAAGCATATTTGCAGGGGACAGAATGGGAAACCCTAGGCATGAACAAAGGAACTGGCCACACTCCAAAATTGTATGTGTGTGTGTGTGTGTGTGTGTGTGTGTGTGTGTGTGTGTGTGTGTGTGTGTGTGTGTGTGTGTGTGTGTGTGTGTGTGTGTGTGTGTGTGTGTGTGTGTGTGTGTGTGTGTGTGTGTGTGTGTGTGTGTGTGTGTGTGTGTGTATATATATATATATGTGTGTGTGTGTGTGTGTGTGTGTGTGTGTGTGTGTATATATATATATATATATATATGTGTGTGTGTGTGTGTGTATGTATATATATATATATATATATATATATATATATATATATATATGTGTGTGTGTGTGTGTGTGTGTATGTGTGTGTCTACTCTCAGTTTCTCCATTACTAAGAGGAATTTGTGGAGGTGAATTTGATTAAAAACAAAGGCTGAGTAGGTGGAAGGAGGATATCTGTCTTTTTGATTTGCCCAAATGACCAGCTTCCTGCATGCCATGAAAATCAGGCATAGTAAAAAAAAGTACAGTTGTGTAATTTGAACTAATGATCACTGTTGCAGTAGCCTTAGCTATAAGGGTTATATCCTGTCAGGGGATATCACACCTGGACACCTTCCAAAACTTTGGGGTACCTTCCGTGCACCCAAACTGTCAAGCAGTTCAAGCTGGCAAACCTGACTAAAAGACTTAAACAAATAAATGACTAAAAAACTTTTAAAACCAAAAAGCAAAAAACAAGCCAAGGAACAGTACAAACAATACAAATGGCATTTAATAAGATAAGCGCTTTCGGAATAGTCGATGCTCTTCCTTCATCAGATAACAAATACAATACATTCACACAGTTTTATAGTAAAACACATCCAAATTAATTAATTAATAATTAATCAATTAATGATTCACATATTATTAACAATCATAACAACCAACTTCATGGCCCAGACTATCATATGGTTAATGCATTAGCATAGTACATCAAAATAAAAAAAAATGGGTTATATAGAATTTATTTTGAGCTACTCAAGTACACTTTTGTAAAATCTACTCTAATAAGTGCTAAAATTTTAAGAAGGCATTTAATAGAAATGCTTTCATTTAACCCTGGGGGGATATGGGCAACACTCTTAATTTGCCAAAAAAGTTCCTCAATTTCCAATTTTATCTGCCATGGCCCGCCCCTCTCATCCTGTATTACTTGTTTTAATACAGTAAATTTAAAAGTATGGTTGGGAAACAGATATGTATGTTTAGCCAAGGCATTTGTCTTATCTCCTTTGGCTATAGCGTATTGGTGCTCGTATATACGCTGTTTAAGTTTCCTTTCTGTCTTCCCTATGTAAAAAGCGGTGCAATTTTGGCAGATAGCTGCATAAACAATTCCCCTAGTGTCACAATTATATTTACCCTGCACTTTATAGCTTTTACCATTTATTATAAATTGATAGGCAGTGTTCAAGTGCTTACATTGTTGGCAGGATCCACATTTAGTCATGCCTTTGTTCCTAAATGCAGAGGGTTTTTTATGGTATTCTAATAATGATTTTAAATTGTGCCCACGTCTATAAGTAATCTTTAACTGGTCTCCAAGCAGACTATTCAAACTACTATCTTCTGTGATAAGGGCCAAGTTCTTATTCAAGATTTCTCTGATAAGAGCATGGTCCAGGTTATATGTACATAAGAAGCTGATGGTAAAATTTTTTGTGGATCCATCAGAGGCGTTAGTTTGTTTGTCTAAAAGATTAGCTTGTTCCACTATGTTGTCCTTAGATAATAAGGGTTTAAAGTACCCTGTTTGTCTTTTAGTGATGACTTCTGTCGTGATCTTAGAAATTAGCACTAAAGGGTACCCTCTATTAATAGGTTCATAGGTTCATAGGTTAGTACTAAGCTAACTGCCCTTATGAGCCATTTTAAGCCTAGCCAGTTATCTCTTGTGAGACTCAAACCTTGCACCTTGTGCTTGCAAGGCAAACACCTTAACCATTAGGCCACTGTTTCCAATTAATTCACATTATTTCATGAAATCATTATCATCTGAAACCATTCTAGCTGCCCTGACCATCTGACCCTTAACGATAGCCTTCTTCTGATGGTAAGGATGGCAGCTAGAAAAGTGAAGAAGTGAATTAGAATAGGTGGGTTTCCTAAATATAGTGCTTTTAAATGTGCCATGGGGTACATCTTTACAGATGTGAATGTCCAAGAAATTGATATTATCAAACTGCAAATTATAAGTAAATTCAAAAAAACCTGTTAAAGATGTGATAGAAATGACAAAATCTTGGACTATTTCGCTGGGGCCCTGCCATAGCAGAAACATGTCGTCTTGGTAACAAGTGTACCAAGCAACATATTTTTGGAAGAACGTGTTTTTAAATAATAACATGTTCTCCCAATATGCCATGACACAATTAGCGAAGCTTCCTCCGCATGGAGACCCCATGGCAACCCCAGTTTTTTGAAGGTATGTTTTTCCTTCAAAAGCCATGTAGTTGTTACTAAGAATGATCTCCAACAGAGTCACAACTACATAAATTGTATTTTCACTAACATTCCTTTATGCCATAAATTCCCTAATCCACTCTATACCCAAGGCCTGCGGGATAACTGTATATAAGTCCCTGACGTCAGTTGTCAGGAACGTATAGTCAGAGTGGAACGGAATCTTACCGAGTTCACTTGAAAACTCCAAGAGTCTTTACATATTTGCTGCTCATTGTGTATTAGGGGTTTTAAAATTGAATCTACATATTTGGCACAACCGTACGTGATTGACCCACGACCATCTACTATGGGTCTAAATGGAGGGTCAGCAACTCTCTTGTGGATCTTGGGTGTGCCAAACAGGGCCGGTGTTCTAGGAGCCAACATTGTCAAAAAGTTAAACAAATCTATGTCTATAGCCCTTTCTAACAGCAAATCATCTAGAGTCTCTCTGATTTTCTTAAAAGCTATATTTATTTCGTTCAAGCTGACTATGTTGTAAGTTGTGGTGTCTAAGTGCTTAGTGATAGTTGTAACATATACAGCATGGTCCATAAAGACCAGTCCCCCACCCTTGTCTGGCTTCATTACTCTAATATTACAGTCTTTGAGTAATTGAATGAAGTCACGTTCATTACTATTTATATTAATACCCTCCTTCTTATTTTTATTTGTGTGATTACTGAGACAAGTTTGGGTTCAAAGCCCATCAGAGCTTTCCTGCCAGCAGAGGGAAGGAAGCCGAACCCTGAAAGGACAAAGCCAGGAACAACAAAAAATAAACATGCATACCCTGTCATGAAATACACACTGAAAAACAAGGAGAGAGGGAGCAGCTACTGCAGCAGTGATCATTCGAACACCTGCTGTTATGGAAGTTTAACTTACACATCTGTACTATGTGCAGTAGTTTAACTTACACATCTGTACTATGTGCAGTAGTTTAACTTACACATCTGTACTATGTGCAGTAGTTTAACTTACACATCTGTACTATGTGCAGTAGTTTAACTTGCACATCTGTACTATGTGCAGTAGTTTAACTTACACATCTGTACTATGTGCAGTAGTTTAACTTACACATCTGTACTATGTGTAGTAGTTTAACTTACACATCTGTACTATGTGCAGTAGTTTAACTTGCAAAACTGCACTATATGCAGTATACAGATCACTGCTGCAGCAGCCTTAGCTATATGGTCAGATTACATTAGCTAGCTATATTTGGAAGGTGGAAGAAGCAGAGTCCAGGAGGCCCTGGAGAATGGTCCTAGCAAAGTTTAATCTGCACCTAGGGAAGGAATCACGCTTATACTGCTCTACAAAAGTACACACAGATGAACAAGTAGCAGCTTGTAGAATACTTCTAGATTCCAACCCTTTCCAAAAAGCCATATATGAGGCCAAGGCCCTGGTAGAGAGGGCCTTGACCCTGACTGGAATAGTTTTGTTATGATGAATATAAAAAAAAGGTAAGAGACTTAGACAAACATTTGGAAATAGTTTATTTTGACACGTTGTCTCTTCTTATTACCTTCACAAGAACTGAAGAATTGATCTGAATATCTGAAAGATTTAATTCTGTCAAGATAGTACCATTTTTAAGTTCAGGAAAGGAAATGGGGGTGGGCAGTTTGGCTTAAATAAACCAATATACCACTTTAGGCATAAAAGGATTAGTTCTCTAAAAAAATCCTCTCCCTATGGAAAATGAGATAGAGTTGATTCACAATAAGAGCCTGCAACTCAGATACCCTTCTTGTAGAGCTCAGAGCAATCACTAAAACTGTTTTCCATGTTAAGAACTTCAAGTTAGCAAGGTTAACTGGTTCAAATGGAGCAAGTGTTAGTTTCTCACAAAATTACGATCCCAAGGTGGAGGCCACTGGTTTACTTGGAGTCCTCTTATGCAAGACCTCTTTCAAGAACATTTTGACATGTGACTGCATTGAAAGGGGAGGATCCATGGGCAGACATGCTGAAGTGACCAATAAATGAACCTTGATAGAGGAATAAGAAATACATAGGATACTAACTCACACAAATATTGTAAAACCAGTCAACAACTGGCCCTGAATAGGTGCTGGTTATGTTGTTTGCTAATATCTGATTTTCTACCAGAAGGCTTTCTTGCCTCCATTAGTAACTGCTGCACGTCCTCAGTAAACAGGTGCCTGAAAGGAATTAAGACCCTATCATCCAGGCAGTCAAATGAAGATGATTCATGTCTGGGTGTATCAAACACCCCTGTCCTTGTGTGATTAGATCTAGTCTGAGGAAGTTTATGTTAATTGCCCCTGGCCATTTCCAAAAGAAGGGAAAGCCATGGTTGCCTGGGTCAGAAGAGATTCCATCAAAATCTTGACAAGTAATCTGGATATTAGTGGAAAGGGTAGAAAAGTATACAGAAACATTCCTGCCCAAGGAAATGAAAAGGCATATGTATTCCAGGCCTTCTTAAATGGAGTTCTGGAACAGATCATTGCCAGTTGATTGTTCAGTGAGGAGGCAAAGAGGTCTCCATAAGGAACTCTCCACAGACGGATCAAATCTTGAAAGAACCCCAATAAAATTTCCATTTGTGAGGGTCTGCCCTGGTCCTGCTCAGCTTGTCTGCCACACAGTTTTGCTCTGACATAATAAAGGTTGCCTGTAGAGTGAGACTCTACTCTGAATCTATATCCCAAGCTAGCATGTCTAGTCTGCATAGGGGAATATGACCTGGTTCCTCCTTGGTTGTAGATGTACCACAGGACTGTGGTATTTTCTGTAACCACTTGAAGAAGTCCTGATGACAAAAAAAGGTTCATAGAGGTGAGTGCCTTGATTAGGGCAAGCATCTCTTTAATATTTATGTGCTTTCATCTGTCCTTGGTGTCCCTCACCCCCTGCACTTTTATCCCTCCTGAATCTGCTCACCAAGCAAAGTTTGAAGCATCTGTGATGACCAACTGCTTTAGAGCTGAGATGGAGAAGGGGAGACCTGGATTTAAGAATACCTGTTGTCTCCACCAAAAGATTTGTCTTCTGACAAACCCCAGCACTGGAATTTGAAAAGGTAAAGAGTGCTGATGCTAGGAACAAAGAGATTTTAGATACCACTCTTTCTCATGTGCAGGTTTACCAGGGGTACCATGAGAATCATAGATGCCATGAGACCTAAAACCATGAGGTATTCCCTTGCAGTGACCAAAGTCTAAGTGGAAAACCTTCAAGATAGATCTAAATAAAGAGCTACTTTTCCTGTGGTAAAAAAAGTTCTTTAAACTGAGATGCCTAGTTAACATCCCAGGAACACAATCATGTTTGAGGGAGTCAAGAAAAAAACTTTTGAATGTTCTGTTGGAATCCCAATTTGTGTAAGAAACTCTCACCCGAGTCAGAGATTCCTGACACTATGAAAAAGACTCTGCAAATGTAAGCAAGTCATTTAAATAAGGAAAATGTGGATACCCTGTAGCCTGCAATGAGCTATAGCTGGAGCTAGACACTTTGTGAACATTCTTGGTGCAGTGGATAGTCCAGAGGGTAAGAAAGAGAACTGATAATGTAATTTAGACATACAAAACCTCAAGGAACACCTGAAGTCTGTATGAATAGAGATGTGATGATAAACATCTTTTAAGCCTAGTGTTACCAGGAAACTTAAAAGAGGAAGAAGATGTAACATGTTGTTAATGACAACATTTTGAATTTGGGCAGTAAGACAAACAAACAGGCTTAGGAAAGAAAGATCCAGGAATGGCCTCCAAGCATTTTCTTTCTTTCACATTAGAAGCATCCTTGAATAAAAGCCCTTCTGCACCTGGGAAGGAGAAACAGGTTCTTTTACTCCTTGTGAAGCATGTGACGAAGAACAGGTGGAAACAAAAGAGTCCGATCTGGAGGATGAGGACTGACCCCCTAGAGAGGAGGAATTTCCTCCCACTGCCATCTGTAACCCTAATGAATGATGTTCAGAACCCATTTTTCTGAAACAATCTGTTGCCAAAGAGAAACACAGAGATTCAGACTGTCTGGAAGAAACAAAGGGACCTTTTGAATAGTCATTAAGACTCGCTGGACTGTCCTTGGTTTAGAGACGTTCAAGACTTCATTTTGGAACCTTCTTGACATTTCTTCTTAAATATCCCTGGCCCTTGCTTGTAAATGTTTCATCTCCCAAATCCCTGCTTACACTTATCAAAGGTATCAGCACTTGTTAGAGATCTGAGATGCATGGCTAGGCTTAAAAAGGCCCTTGTGGTCACCAGCCTAGTAAACACCTATGAACCTGTAATTTTGTTGAAACTGTTTATTCAGTTTTTTTGCCAAAACTGAATGAGAATATAAAAAAAATCCCTTGGATAATTTAGAAAAGGAGGGCTGAAAAATCTTGCAGATTCCCTGGATCAGCTTGCCCCTTTCATCACACTTTTTGATCACCTCTTCAACAGAGGGGCCAAACACTGAATCTCTTATCAGAGAGAGAAATTAAAATCTCATTTTTAATATCATGTAGGAGGTTCTAAGAATACGGTCATGCAAGCCTCCTCCAAACTGTACCCATGGCCAAAGTCCTGGAAGAAGTATCAACAGAGTCATACACACACTGCAATGAGTAGTGACCTGTGCGACAGAAGAAACAAAGTTATTTATAGCAGATTTTTTCCTCACGAGAAGAAACTGCAAGATAAAATATTCAAAACTCAAAATAACAGTCCTAGGTGCAAATCCAATGACCAGTTTGAAACAAATTTCTTAGCGCTTTCATTCACTGATTATTCCGTGAACTTCTTCAGAAAAAAGTTTATCCTACCCTTACTTCCTTTTATATCAAGTCACTCAAACTAACAGGAAATTACTTCATTAACTAACAATCAACAAATTTAGACAAGTTATGATAAATAAAAAGTACTTATAATTAAAAAAAGTTTTAAAACACAGTACAAATATTCATATGTATGTATATATAAGTATATAACTATACATTAGTTTTATTAAATTATCTGTTTAATAAAAAAACATTTAAGGTTTATGGACTTGTTGAGTCCAGGTACATTGCCCGCCCCTAGAAATAACTGCCAAAGTGTTTCTTTACATTCTAAAATATTGTTTAAATCACCTGCAAACATACCCTTCAGGACAAATAGAGGCATGCTTTGCCAAATAATTCGTTTTATCTTTATTTTTAATGGCCAAATTGTGTTCATATATCCTACGTTTTAACGCTCTTATTGTTTTTCCTATATAATAATGATCACATGATACACAATTGGCAATATAAACTACAAATTCAGTGTTGCAGTTATAATAATCGTTGGCCCACAAAGTGTAATTTAGGTGACTTAAAGTAATGAAAGAACTATTACTGAGGTACCTACATTGTTTGTACCCTTCTTAGTACTGCCTGATCTCATACTGCTGGTGTTGTTCTTGTTTCCAAATTCTAACATGGACTTAATGTTAAGTTCTCTCTTGTAAGTAAATTTGGGTTTGTTACCTATTGTGGCTACTAACTTTGTTACCTAATAAAATCTTCCAATTGTTCTCTATGATTTCCTTAATAAACCACATTTCATTTACTATAGGTATAGGAAAAGCAATGTTGTAATTAGTAGAAACAATGGTAGAAACTTCTAATACTGGACTTACATAAATGTCACTAGAGGATAAAATGGGTGAAGCCACTCCCTTTCTTAACACCATTCTGTAATAAAATAACCACATTGCTGTTCTGTAATAGTTGCCACCAGCTCTAGGGCATTAAATGGGGATCTATTCTAGAACATGCTCATTCCTAAAGACCAGTATTTCTCTACTGGATGCATCATCATCTAAGACATGTTGAAAGCCATCATGTGCGATTAGTACAATTGCTCCTGGCTTCATGACAGCAAGATTCAAATAAAGTACTTGTTTAATATACAAAGGGGCCCCAGGCCCTCATAGGTATCAGTTACATTACATTCAGTTAGAAATTTCAGAGTGCAAAATGAATCATGTTGTTTTCTGCTTACTACTCATTGATAAACCTTACATGAGCAGAGTCTCAGTTAATACTGAATTAATGAAGTGTTGCTTTGGCATTCCAGATACAATGGCATCCCACAGATGTTCTCCAGCTGATCCTATTAAGGACGGAGGGAATTTTGATATGGTGAGGACCATTTTTTTTATCTTTAACCAGTAATTTCACTTTGAGCAACTCAAATATCAGCCTCATTTTCAATAGTTTTCCAGAAGAGTTCAGTGGATAAGTTAATGGCAGCCGACCTCATTGTCATGAGTTTGGTTCTTGTAACCTCCTCCTGCAGTGTGTGT
Source organism: Protopterus annectens (assembly GCF_019279795.1). NCBI lineage: Eukaryota > Metazoa > Chordata > Ceratodontiformes > Protopteridae > Protopterus > Protopterus annectens. Next base: position 1,358,991,498 of record NC_056746.1, read on the forward strand.
GTGTGAGACTTTGTGAACTTTGAGCAAGTTGATTAACCTGTTATCATACAGAAGCACTGAATAATCTTTAACAGTAGTTATAATAATGTTTTACTGTTCAGAAGTAATGGCTCTTCTTGACATTATGGCAAATTTAACAAACCCATTATTCATGCTGATGTTTTTTGCCTAGGTGTTCCTGATAATGAAAACTAATTAAAATCTGGTACTGACTTGTGATCCCAGGAAAAAAAATAGAAATGAATACGTGGTATGGGATAACTTACTTAAAAAGAACGGTATTTTAATGTCAGTTAGGTATGCAGTTCTGCTTCAGCTTTGAAAGGGTGTTTCCATCAGCATTATGCTTATAACAGAAAAATATTGCGGAGTCTAAGAATACATGTGCATATGCTTGTATGTGTGTGTGTGTGTGTGTGTGTGTGTGTGTGTGTGTGTGTGTGTGTGTGTGTGTGTGTGTGTGTGCGTGTGTGTGTGTGTTTGTGGAGGTGGGTCAGGGTGCACTTATAGACCATCAGGCACATTTTGTGATATTTTCAGACAAAGTTATGCATGCTAAATAGCGTTATCTGTTTCCAGTTAGAGAGGAGGGCAGACTTGTTCTCCCTGTTCAAATATGCTTATATGAAAGTCACAAATGTGAAGAAGAATTTTAATAATACAGAGTCAATACTGAGTTCTGATCTGTAAGTTTCAAATGTATGGAAACAATATCAAACTATACTGAAATGTATGAGTCAAAACAAGGCCCACACAATTTAAAATAACCACCACCAAGTTTTATATAACACTCTTATCCTTTTAGGAAAGCTATGATCTTCATTTTGTCATGCATAAAAGATTGACTTGCATGAGAATATTTAACGATTAGACAACTCTATAAGCAGAACTTCCATATTTGACATAAAAAACTTCCTGTCGATTAACTTGATCTTGTATTCAGAAAAGTAAATGACCAAAGATAGGTGAACAGTACCATGGAATGAGTCCAAGTGTAGACAACAAAACAGGATGCTGAGAGACTCACGGAACTGGACTCTTGAATCACACCAGATACCTGCACAGATATATCAACAAAACTGGCCTAACTTCTTTAAACAGAAGTGTCCTTTACATTTAAAACCACAATACATATTGCATATGGACAGAACATGACTTCACGCAATGATTTTATCAAAGAAAAACATGACTGTTTCTTGCTATAGCTCTGCTGCAAGCAAACAAAATTATTGTGAATTACAGAAAAAAAAAAAAATATATATATATATATATATATATATTGCTTTATATTATCTTGCAGCACTGCTTGCAATTTTTTCTGCCATGATGTACTGTCTCTAAAATGTATGTAACTGTAAACTATTACTATTTACTCTCCAAATAGACAACTATAGAGAATATGTTACATTTAGTCTGTGTCACTAGATGCAGCAGAACCTTACATATGTCACTTTATCCTACGTGTCACACTAAAAAAATCACTCACACGCTTCAAAAAAAATAGTCCAGATTTTTGCAGGATGTCCAGATTTTTACCTCATTTTTCATCCGCTTCTTAAAAAAATGTGTGGTTTTGTGGCAAAGCATTGGTGATTGAGGTCAATAAATAATAACAGACATATCCTACCCTTCAGAAAATGCATACCAAAACAAAACATGTTATTCCAGGAGTTTTCTAAGTATATAAGAGCAATATTTCAAATCTGTCCCTATTGTTTGGCCTTTGTCCCCCCATTATTTTAGTGTCCAGATATCTTGTACTAAGAAGTTGAGTGGTAGAATACTTTAGTTTTCAAACAGTGCCTGTCATATGTGCAAACATACATGTTTCTCTGTCTGCACACATACACACACACACACACACACACACACACACACACACACACACACACACACACAGTCTCTGTGGTCAGCCAGTCAGAAAGAAAGACAAGTATGTAGTTACTTCAAACTGAGTTTATTTTTTCTGCCTTCACCCAGTCTACTCCAAAGGGAAGGTAATCTGTTCCTCTTCCATCCAGGCAATCCCCCATCAGGTACAAAAAAAACAGGTTGTTGCACAGATGTGAGATCTGAATTCAAGCATAACATGAATGAATTCACTGAAGCCAAGCCTTTTTAATTTTTTCTAAATTTAATAGCTAGTGTGCCCACAGCAAGCAATATGAACAAAAAAATAACCCAAAATAAATAAATTATTCAGCTTCCTGTGGGCACCAAAGATAAAGCCGTGCAATTGCCTTCTATGCATTCCCCATCTACCTGCACAGCCAATCACAGGTCTTTGAAATGGTGCACATAAAAGATGACGTAAAAGGGTGCGGGAGGCATGTAGATGTGTCTAGAATGTCTGTTGTGGATGTATATTTTTGCTGTTTCTTCTATTTCCCTTAAAGGGAAATAGAAAAACATACTTGTGCGAAACAATTTTTAATTTCTTTAGTGCAAATTAAACCCTTGACAAGACAGCATCTGGGGTGATTGCCCCTTTTGCCCTGCCCTTTCTATGCAACTGCTCTATATAATAGTGTGGATTTTGTTGGAGAGTTAATTGGACATCCAGTAGATACATACAGAGTCATGTTGAGTTGGAAGAGTTTGTCTATGATGTCAGCAGGTCAGATGTCATCAAAGGCCTTAGCAAGGTGAAGGTAAAATCACTATGGACAGACAATCATCCAGGGCATTAGTGACCCCTTTATATGAAACCAACTAGGTTTAGTAGATATGACCTACCTTTTGCAAATCTAAACTGGTTTGGCTCCAGAACATGTAGCTCACCTATGTAATTATCAGCTCATTAATTATCCGTACCGTGACTTTACGGATGATACTTGTGAGGTTATTAAGTTAATTTCCAGAACTTGTCATTGGATCATACTTGTGTTATGGTATCGGCAGGGGCATTGTCTACACCTCAGGTATATAACCCATAAAGAGACTTAACCTGCAGAGGTTTAAGAGGGTTTAGTTCCATGGTGCTTAGCACTTACTAGCAGATACCCAGGAATATTATCAGGTCCCATGGAGCTAATTTAACCTGGTTCAAGTCAATATCGAGAGTAATAGGATAGGTGGTAGTGGGAGGAACATCTGGCTTGGTAGGGTGTGAGATTAGCACTGATTTTGTCTCTGAAGATATTAACAATCACTTCAGGATCAGAGTAGGAGGTTCCATTGGAAATAAACTTGGTGCAGCAATAGAAATCATTTCTAAGTTTCCTAATGCAAAAATGTTGCAATAATGTAATAAACTATGACTGGTTTGTAAATATCCTGAGATGGTAGGTTAAAAAGGGACAGTTGGTATTAGGGTAAGAAAAATTATTATTTACAAAAGATATACTGAATATGTGGGACATAACTAAAAAGCAAGAATAGGAGAAAAATGCAGCCTGACAGTACTATGTTGTGCTGCAAAAGATAAATGACAAAACTATAAAAAGACTACAATTTAAACAGATCCTACACACACGTGCAGACATTAACTGTGTAGTCAAACAGTAGTTTTAAAGATACAAAACACACGCGTGATTCATATGCTGCAACACTGTGGCCTTAACAGTGACACAGACCTTCCCGTGAAACAAGAAATCAATATCAACTTTGTCAACTTTGCCTTGAAGAAAACTGTTAACTAATAGTGACTTTTGAAGCTTGTTTTAGTTAACAGAGTTTTACAACATGCTTCTTTTGTAACCATAATTTACTTGTTGTTAATGAAGATGCATATAAGCAAGATCAAATAGTCAACCAAACATTGTAAGTAACTGGAAAATAAAACTGTCCAAAGACAAACGATAAACACCAATTTAATGGCACAATGATAAATAAAAAACAGACAATATGCCCCAAAGACTGAACGGTTTTACCATAACAAATGGCTTCACTGGTGAAAGCGCTCAGTCTTTGGGACATATTGTCTGTTTTTTATTTATCATTGTGCCATTATATTGGTGTTTATCGTTTGTGTCTTTTTACTAGTTTTTGCTTCGTTTGAAGCTTTGGTTCATTTGGGATTGTAAGTAACTGCTTCTTATGTGCTTCTTATATACATCATCATTTACTGGCTATTTGATATTACAATGTCGTATTGTTTCTTTCAGAATTAAGGTGTGGTATCTTTTTTCATGTATTAAATCTTGCAATATTTTCACAACTTTATTTTTACATTTTTGTCTAATTGCAGCTACTGTCGGCTATCAATTTTTAATTTATTGTATCAGAATGTATACATTTACTTTTACTGTAGTTCTGAAAACCTCACCTAGGAAATGAATAAAATTGGTCTCAGACCTCTGAATTGTCCCTACTTTGGAGGAGCATTCCTATTTTCAGGCCTGATTTACCTGTGTATATAATGTATCTATTTTGGAAGTATATCCATACTTACGGACTTGATTTACCATTTCACACAATTTTCTGAATCCCCCACACAATTTTCTGAATCCCCTCATCACACATGATTTTGGAAGCTGTCTAGTACACAAAAAACCATACTACATAACCAACTTACTGGAGGCACTAAGAATTTAAAGAGGGAGGAAACACATCTTATATCTCCTTTTTCAGAAGCAATAATAAATGGCATAGTGTGGTAGAATTTTACAATACAGTTCATTAACATCTATAGATTTTATACTTCCTCTTCGATAATGTGCTTATATTTCCCATCATTTTGTTAGTCTTGTTTTTTAAGCCTGTGTTTCTACGTAGAATCTCACTCTCCTTAAGGAATCAAAACAATTGCTTGCTATTTAGTATTCAAATGTTATGCTAATTAGATGTCCAGATTTTTAGATGACTGTACCTACAAGGGCCTCTGTGCCTATATTCAGCGTCTGCAGGTTAAGAAGTATGAGTGGTCATTATGGATCATTGCTTTATGCTGTTAAACAAATTCAGATAAGTGACACTAAGTAATTACTGTCTTGAGAATGTTGAAAAAGGAAATCAAAAGCAGACCTGCAATTACTGCTGTAGTTACATTGTAGCACCTGAGCCATGTAGCTTGATATATTGTAACAGCTATAAAGGTCTGGCAACACAGCAGTGATGCAGAGATAGCACATGTGGAGATGGAAGATTGGACAAGTGCCAATATGCAGAGTAGTGCCACTGTGAGACACAGCGACAAGAACAATCGCCAAGTAATGTAAGTATGTGCATATCATTTCTGTAGCAGCTAGGAGTCTGTACACTATAAAACCTAATGCAGAACCCACTGCCTTTAACAAGAATGCTGAAATATTCTGAAGGCCATTGAAGTGTCTTGAGCTTGGTTGAAAATGTCAACATAAGAATGATACAGTATTGCCTACATTGTTTCTAAGAAATTCTCATGACTACAGTTCCTGCCTCAAGGAGGTTTAGAACTAACTGATTTGAATGGATATTTTAGTACTACATAGGGTCTTACACATAACACAAACAGAAACCTGCAATTCAAGGTAGAAAGGGATGATGATGAAGCAGGAGGGTAATGCAGGAAATAAAGAAAAAAACAGGATTTCGGACACAAATCCTTAAGGAGAATAACAACAGTCATACAGAATATCATATTCATAAAGTAGCAGAAAGTATACTAAAAACTAATTCAACATGAGAATGGAAAAGGGAGATTCTTTCGATAGGGATGACTGCAATTAGGGTATAGAGAACAGACAAGAGGGGGCTGGAATTTACTGGAGGAAGCTGGCAAGGCAACTAAGGTACTGGGAGCAAATAATTAGTTAGGGAAAAGTAACAATGGGAAAAGGCCGACAAGACTTTTAGACTGCAGGCTAGTGAATCCTTCCGCTATCAAGGACTGACATCAGAGTATAGGCAAAAATAAAAGGAACTGGGAAATCCTGAGTAAAAGGCCTGTACTTGTTGAATTTTTAATTGAATCTAGAAAAGAAGCTGCTATTAAAAAGGGGATAATCAGTAGGACGTATAAAATATCGCTCGATAGCTATAAGAATCAGTCAAAAGAGGCAAGAAAAGACGGGGAAGAGAAAGATTAATGCAATTCACAAAGAAACAATTGGAGGACTTGTGTATGGCTTCCAAATATGCAACAAAATCTAGAAGATTTAGGATTTTGGGCCTGGAAGTGTTTGCATAGATACTTTTATACCCCAAGCAGAATCCAAATATTTTTTCTCGGGTAGATGGCAAATGTTGGAGGAGTGATGGGGAAGAAAGGTATAAATGGGAACTTATATTTTGGGAGTATAATGAGCTAGCAGACTTCAAAAATTACCTACAGGGTACTCTATCAGAAGTACTGGGTGAGCAAATGAGTGTAACTAAGGAAGTGATTTTTTTTTTGAGCTGGGATACTGGATATGAATTGTCTAGACACATCACAGCCTGGTTAAGTTTATTTCTAGTGGAAATCAAAATCTAAACAAACTATAATTGAAGTAGTGAATATTGTAACAGAGGTAAAAGCAGGAAGTTGAATCTTTAAAAAAGGGTAGGAGTAAATAGAAAAAAAAAGAAAATTCTGGGAAAATGCACAGAGAAATGTTTTCGAGGAGAAATTGGGTTTAACAGAAGGCAAGAATTTAATAATTTATGTAATGTTGCTTTGATTATATGATATATAACAATATATGTGATGTATACTGTTTGTAAATATTAACTTGTTAATATGGTTTGATTAGTTTTATATAAATGTAACTTTGTCTGTGTTACAAGTGATAATTCAATAAAGGTAATACAGTTCATGTCTCTTAATGTCATCATAGTCTGAGAACCCAGAGGTTATCACAGAGATCACAGTCAGTACATATAACACACAATCTACTTGACCGGCTTAAAGATATTGTTTGTAGTTTGTACAGTACTATGATTTCAGCTGTGCATTTCTCTATCTATCAGTGTTCATAAGTTATATCTGATTCCTTGTGAACAGACACCACCATACTGCTCAACCTCTTAAAACAAAAATCTGGACAAAGCCATAAATAAAAGTGGGACAAAGACCCAAAAATAGGAGCAGTTTTTAAATAGTTCTCTTTCAAACTTAGAAAGTTGATAGAATAACAGGTTTTGCATTAGCATGAATTTTCTGAAGGGTATGAAGTCTGAAACTCAAATGTTTGTCATTATTTTGTAACTTCAATCTTTAATGATTTGTCACTAATTTGACAGAAAAACACAATTTTATAAAAAATGGACCAAAAATATGAGACAAAAATCTGTACAGCTGAGAGGTATGGACACCACCATCAATGAAGATTACTAATCAATAAGGAATAGGAAGTACATTAGCTTTCTTCTATATTACCCACCTAGGAAAGAATTTAGTGTTGTAAACCAAACTACTGCATGTCTTTGGAAGATGTAGTGAAACCAAAGTCCAAGAAAAAACAAATGCAAGCACGCAGAGGATATGTAGACTCCATACAGAAGACACCCCAGCTGAGACTTGAACCAAAAACCCTCTTGCTGTCAATTGACAATGCTACCCACTGTGCAATGTGCTGCCAGTAGCTGCTAGTTTAGAACTCCTTTCTCTCAAGTACACAAAACACAAGTTTCTACACAACTAAAAACAGAATACAGACTGATTCTTGATAATATGTTTGTTGCTATTTTTCTTCCCCATATCTTAGTAACATTGTCTGAAAATAACAACCAGCTGTAAGTCCAGTCATTGCACTAAGGAAGTAGTTTGTTTTCAGTCACAAACATTTGTAGCAGTTACTCAAAATGTTTGTAGGTAACAGCTAACCAAGAGATCTACCTGATATCCTTTACGCTATACTTTGTTTATTTGTGTCTTTCGGCTTTTCCCGGTTAGGGGTCGTTACAGCAGAACTTCGGTCCGCTAATGATTGGCAGTAGATTTTTACGTGCTGGCTTGCCAGCCCTAATGCACAACTTTCAACAAAGGAATGCCCATTCATGCATGTCGCCACACAGAAGACGCTCTAACTGAGAATAGAACGGGCAACGTCTAACTGTGAGGCAACAACGCTACCGCAGCACCACCACCACAGTATCCTTTACACTATAATATATGTCATAAAACTGATGGCATATTAAATTTTTATTCCTGTGTACATGAACAGTTTGGAAAAATCAAATGGATTGTAAGTGAAACACAATTACATAAGGGAAATTTTACCTAATGCACATATACATTTTATTTCAGCAAACAGTACTATAACGTAAAAAGCCATAAAAACAACTGTGTTTAAATATATATATATATATATATATATATATATATATATATATATATAGATAGATAGATAGATATGTACTTTTTTAAAGTTTTTATTATTTAATTCGTAAGAAACATTATAACTATGCAGTACAAATTCAAATAGAACAAAACTGAAAGATAACCCAAACAATAACAGGAAAACTATATACAAAGGTGTCTACTAAAAGATAAAAACAACTTATTCTAACATTATTTACAAAATTAAACTTGTTTGTTCAGTAGTTCTTTAAGTTTTATCCAGATGTTGTAGGAAGTGGTTACTCTGGAAGTTCTCATATTGATTGTCAGAAGTTCGTAATAACAGACATCTGTTGCCATATTTACAAATTCTTTCTAAGAGTTTGCTCAATTTTCCAGTTCTTGATCATATGTGATTGCATATATATATATATATATATATATATATATGTGTGTGTGTGTGTGTGTGTGTGTGTGTGTGTGTGTTCTTAAAATGAATCATGACTCTTCAAAAATTTGCATCAAAACTGTGTTTTGTTAAACCACTACTTCAGTAAAATACTTAACCAATCAAAAAAGGAAAAAGTTTCCTTTTTCAATTGGATAAATGAAAATAATAAAATAAAACAAAAACAACACTAACTTACAGACATAATTTGTATACTAATACTGCTAGGGGAGTTTATTCAGTACCTTAATTTGTAGGTTTGGGGCACGTTTGGGGAGAGCATTAAGGTTAGCACACTTTATTCATATGTTCCAAGCTTTCTCTAACAGTACCACTAAACAAGACAAAAGAACACAAACTTACACAAAGATGCACAGACAAGCATTCATTCACTTGGACACAGACAGACATACAAACATATGCTTACACACATTTTAAACACATCAGTTGACCTTACCTAGCACTCCTTCTAACCCTAACTGCAAACACTCACACAAACACACATACATAAATATACACACATGCACACACAAACACACTTCATATACATCTATCCCCTTTACTACCCCTTTATCTAACTCTAATTTGCAAATACTTGCATGTATGCACAAACACACACACACACACAAACACACACACACACACACACACACACACACACACACACACACACACACACACACACACACACACACACACACACACACACACACACATATACTTAACCCAAATAATGAAAAATTCGATACAAGTAAAAGTTTTGACATTATTAATCAGTCCATCAGTCCCACTTACCTTGAAATGGGCATTTTCCACTTCAACAATAAATTTGCTTGAACATCTAACTGCTTGACTATGTCCATTGCCATAAATTCATTGACAAAAAGTAAGTTTGATGAACTGGAACATACCTCATCTCACACACTCTTTCTCTCTCTGTAATATATATATATATATATATATATATATATATATAAATATATATATATATATATATATATTTTTTTTTTTTTTTTACATACATACATATGGGTGTGTGGAGGTGTGTTTCTGGGGGGGGTGTTGCCCCCTATATGGGGGGGCAGGAGGCTTGCAAGTATTGAATATCAGATTGCAAGTATTGCTGTATTTTATTCAGTTTAGAAGAAATGACAAAAACCCCATTGTTTGGCATTCAAATTAACATAAATGAAGCTTTAAGATATAACACAGCAAGAAAATAAAACTCTGATTTTATGAAATTATGCCAGTGTCAGTGGTGCAAAAGGTAGCACACTCACATTTGGTGTAGAAGGCTGTGGGTTCTAGTCCCACTCCAGGTAGAGTGATTACTGACATTGCAGTGCAGTATAATGACGGTGCTGCACTCCTGTGTGTATCATCCTTCAGATGAGATGTTAAACAGAGGCCACATCCAGTTGAGGTGGTGGCAGCACGGGTGGATGTAAAAGATTCCATGGCACTTATAGAAAAGAGTAGGGGTCCTTTATTTATATACAAAAATAACTCTTATTTACAAACTATTTACATATTTACAAATATATAAATCTGTTTACACTTATTCATAATTTCCTTTACAGTCATAAAAAATGTCATCCCTATTTCACCCCTACCCCTTCTTCCATGATCACCATCTGATATTACTTAATATTATTGTTAAAATCAATTTACCTTTAAACATAATTTAATTTATTCTTCCATTCCATATAGCCCATATAATATAACTTTTAGCTATGTTTAACATATTCTTTCCTTCTGTTCTTATAATATCCATATCTAATCATATCCATGTTTATTTTATCAACTTCTTTTATATCTTCAAAAAATCTTCTTTATATACTTTTCCCCATGTTTTACTCTTTTACATTTCAGATATATGAATTCCATAGTTTCTTCTTCTTGACAATGTAAGCATATTCTATCACTTTTCTTTTTATATGGCATATTTGCTTTTACTGGTAATTTATCTATTACCAGTCTCCACAAAAGATCTTGATATTCTACCTTCTGATTACATCATTTGCTTCTTATTTTTATAGCTTTAATTTGTTTTCATCTCTTAGATTTTCCCATGGTTTTACATAGTAATGTTTTATCATTGCATCTGTATGCCGTACATTTCTTTTTCTATATCATCAATTTTTATTTTCCACAGAAATATTTTTGCTTGGTAACATTTTATTTCTTCATTTATACACTCTGTATCTCTTTTATACTTTTTACCTTATCCCCCAAATTATCATACTTGTATTTATACACTTTTACTACTAATCTCTCATCTTTTTCATTTATCCACTTTAACCCTTTGTACAAATTGAGTGAAGCAGCGTATACCACTAGGTTAATTAACCCTAACCCCCTCGTTCTTCATTTACATACAAATCTCTTCTTTTTACTGGGTTAATCTAGAACCTCATATAAATGAAAAAATATCTGCACTAATTCCTTTTCAAATACTGCTGGCAGCATAAATGTACTTTCTAAGTATGCTATTTTCCCATCAGTACTAAATTTATCAAATAAGCCTTTTTTATGAATGATAATTTATATGTTCTCTAGAAAAGACAGGTTTATTTCTTGTATTGTCTTTCCCATTGAATTTGTCTTACATCTTTATTCCCACATTTTCTACCAAACAGAGAAATTGTGTTCATTATAAAATGCATACTCCTTAGCTTTATTACCTCACCTAAACCTTTACTTGTCTCTTTATTTAAAACCACCTCAATCACCGTTAAGTACACATTTATGCAAATTATTACTTCATTTGTCCAGATTTTGTTTTTTGCAATTATTGTAATGTCATCTGCATATGTTAACAGAAGTGGAATGCTTAGCCCTTCAGGTGTTATACACCATACCTCCTTCATTTTGCAATTTATTTCACATACTATCACATTTATAACTAATGCAAAGAGTAAACAACTCATTGGACATCCCTCTCTTACACTCTTTATAAGTACCTCCTGGCTTAGCCAGCCATTTACACATAATTTTACTTTATTATTACTATAGGTTGACATACATAATCTCCTAACTTTCTCACTTATATTCTTTCATTATTACCTATAAGATTTCATGTTCAATTGTGTCAAATGCCTTATTAGGACCTCCTGTCATGATTTTTGCTTCTTGTTTTCTCTTCATAATATCCTCCACAACTTGTCTGTCATTAATAATTATTGGCAGCCCTTCCCCTTTATACTACATATACTATCTTCCACAATATTTTACATTTTAGTTTCAAATCTTTTTTTATTTTTTTTATAAATATCTTATAATCATTGTGATTTAGTACTGCTGGGCTCCATATTTTAATTGTCTTCTATCTTTTTTCTTCATTCCACTACATAATTTTTATGCATAAAACCTTCATTCAAAATCTTTAAAAAAATAAATATTATTTTGCCAGTACTTAAAATTGTTATACATTTCATACCTGATTCCATCTGGTCCTGCAACTAAATCTGCATTTCCTTGTCTAATACTTAACTAGCGCATTTAAAGAAATCGCATTTTCTAGCTCTTTATTCTCTTTTTCTATTAACTTTTTTTTTACTTTCTATGTATTATTCACTACCTTCATTTTTCTTTAAACATTTTTAGTACCCATTGTAATATATTTCTCCTTTTACATTTTTTATTTCTCCCATTACATTACCATCTTCCTTTACTAATCTGCTTAAATAAAACTCTAACTCTAACTTAATGCTAATTACACTCATTAGAGGTTTTGTTTCTTTTTTTTTAATCAGTTCCTGTTTTTATTTATGCCAATGTAATACAAATTGTACTAACAATGGAGCTTTATTTCCGTGGGCCTCTGCTGAAAAAGGTCAACTTGCACAGTCAGACTTTCACTGTAAACAAATGTAAAATAAAATAAATAAATACTTCAATGCTTCTTCTCTTTTTCCTTTTAAAGATATATTTGCTTATATAATACTTCTTGCATTTCTTCTTGATTTCCTTCATATAATTATTTTTCTTTGTTGAAGTACTTTTTTATCATTGCCTTCTAAATCTTCGAAAGCATCATTATATTTTATTTTATATTTCTCTTTTTCTTTTGTCGCATCATAGTGCCACTGTAAAACATTTTTTATATTTTTCCTTAAATATCCACCATTCAGACCAATTTTTTACAAAATGTTCTCAAAGCAATACAGTCTTTCCATAACTGTATTACTAATCTCTTTCCTTCTTCACTCCATGCTTTCTTATTTATCATTTTTATTCCTTTGCCTATTTTTGTACAGTCCTTATTTTCCTCTATCTCTAGCCATATTGCAAGGTGATCAGAAAATGTTGTTTCAACAACCTCACCTTCTCCTGTAACTAAACCTTCTGATACTATAAAGTGATCTATTTCACTTCTAGACATATTCCTTTAGTATGTCCAAGAATTTGGTTAGTGTTGTCACTTCACAGCAAGAGGTTCTCCGGTTCGATTCTCAGCTGGAGCATTTTCTGTGTGGAGTCTGCATGTCCTCCCCACGGTCATGTGAATTTTAATGAGATGCAGGTAGGTGCGTGAGTATATCTGTGCCTTCTGTGAAGGTTGAGCGCTGGGCTGGCAGCTTGACACCATAAAAATTCACTGCCAGTCAAGAGCTGACAGGTGATCTGTTGTGGTGACCCTTAACCAGGAAAATCTGAAAGACTTTTATGGCTATTCCAGAATATCTCTCATTTCCCAAATTCCAGATCATCTTTCATCTGCATAGTTTCTCTGTACTCTGTCTTCATTTGTTAAAAATCATGTGTCTTCCAAAATAATTACATCTACATCACATGCCTTACACCACTCCAAAATCCCTTTTTTTCTTACTGCATTCTTAATTTTGCTGTTTGTCTTTTCATCTTTTCCTGGTTAGGGGTCCCCACAGCGGAACTCCGGTCCACTAATGATTGGCAGTAGATTTTCACGAATGCCGAGGTGCCAGCTCAACGTCCAACCTTCAATGAAGGCATACCCATTTACGCATGTCTTTCGAATGCCACCCAACCACGGGGGAGGACATGCAGACTCCACACAGAAGGCACTCCCCACACTCCAGCCAAGAATCGAATGGGAGAACCTCTTGCTATGAGGCAACAACGCTACCGCTGCACCACCGCGGCATTCTTAATAGTACTCATATTTAAAAAAATACTCTAAAATTGTCATTTTCCTTTTTCCATAGATTCATGGTGTCAAGTTCATAGGTAATTACTTGGCTAGCTTTCTTAACAGGCCCTTCTAAGTTTAGGCAATTTCCTCTCTCAAAGGTGAGAATCAAACATTGTATCTTGTGTCTGTGGGTGAAACATCTTAACCATTATACAACCCCCACTCATTAACTGAATAGATTCTTTTTCATGCATTTCCTTTCTTTCTTCTTTTGTACTTATCCTTTTAAATTTTCTTTTTCTGTCTTTTACCATGAGATTTTTTTCTTGTACTCCCTTCTAATTTACGTCTTCTTCAGACCCTTCTGATATCCCTCTTTATTATTTTTTCCTCATCTCATTTTTCTTGCATTTCTACTTCTAATTTTTTCTCCCTGTTCATTTTCTTTTGTTTACTTTTGCCTTGCGCTTATTTTTATTTTTGCAATTCACTGATAAATGCCCAATTTTGTTGCATTTATAATATTTCAATTCACATTTTTAATGCATCATGTCCCATTTCCATACAAATATAACATTTTATTTTGTCACTGTTACTTATCAAACGTCATTCTTTTTCCACAAAGGTTGCCCCCAGTATTTTATCACACCCCTAGTCCCTTTGTCATGCTTTGTGTATGTATATTTTTCTGTTTCTGCTGTTAACACAATATTACAATCCCAGCAACCAGTCCATAAACCCATTTTGTCATAACCTTTTGCAACGTACTTCTTTACATAAAGTTTTCAAATGTCCTTTTAAAGTCTCTCTTTCTACCTATCTTCAAAATTATACATGCATTTTCTTCTTTGTTTCTCTGTTAAATGCTTTCATCGCATAAAGATTCCATGAGTTACAGTCTTTCGTTTTTTTCATATTCTTCCTGAAAATTTTCCGCAGAAAAAGTCTCAAATATAATGTCACAAAATGTCTATTTGTTAATAAGAATAAATGCTTTTACCTCATGTGCTTTTACACCCAAAGGAGCTATTAAATTGTCCCGCGCTTCATACCTGTCAATTTCTTTGTCTTCTTTACTTTAAATCCTTACCACGTACTTCTGTTTTTCATTTTCTTCTGACTTCGTTTCTGCTGCTCCCCTTTTGCCTTCTTTTACTTTCTTTGCACGTTTTCTTTCCCATCTCACGACTATTCGTCAGGATTGCCTCTGCATCCTCCTTTTGTATTTTCCCCACAATGTCCCCACACGAAACGCCTCTTTCATTTCTATCTCACTCTGCACCACCATTTCTTTAAATAAGTCATCTTGCAACCTTCCTGATTGGAGGTTTGTAATTATACATCCTCCATTTGTTGGCTCATCTCCATCAAACAGATTTTTTTTAAACAATTCCTCAGAATCCTGCACACATTCTCCGGTCTTGATACTTGCTTTCGCCTGCGTTTTATTCACCACTCCATCATCTCCTTCTCACTCCATCTGCCTCACTTCTTCTCTGGTCCATCTATTTGCACCTTAACTGACCTGACTAAAAGTAAGGCTCCACTAAAGTGGATAAATGTGCAAGAACCAGGCCTTAGATGGCTAGAGAATATGGTATGCTCAGAGCCCATATTCATCACTTAGGATTTTTCTAGACAATTTTTCATACACATGGATGCTCATAGCTAGGCATGTATACAGTTTTACCTCAGGTTGTAGAAAAGGAGGAAGGCATTATCTGTTATATTAACAGGAATCCTGATAATGTTGAAAAATGCTACTGCACTATAGAAATAAGTATTTGGTGATAAAGTGTCCCTACCCACCCTGAAATATTACGTCTTGGGGAGAGAGAGTGTCTCTTGATTACAGCTAATGAAGCCGTTCAGCTTTTATTCTAACACAAAGATACGATCCTAAGGCTATTTCTGTGAGGACTGACTCTCCAGCTGTAAGATAATAGCCCTTCAGCTGCTATTCTAACACAAAGATACAATCCCAAGGCTATTTCTGTGAGGACTGACTCTCCAGCTGTAAGATAATAAATCGCCTGGGCCACAGCCCCTCAAATTCAGGTAGGATGTCCTGTAAACACACCCATCTGTTGAGGCTTGAACCAAGGGTTCAGTACTGGTGGTGGACTTGCAATGTAGTGCTGGCTGGCCCCTTTAAATGTGCTTTTTCTAAAAAGTTCAGGCAGCATAACGGTGGAGATCCCTTTATGGAGATTAACCCAAAACAAGCAAGGATGTTGGAGGTACTGAATGAGAGCTCCACATAAGGGTATTTATAGTACAGTACCTTAGCACCCAGCATATTCATGATCTTTGGATCTGGCTTGGGCCAAAGAAAATTCTAGTTGGGGTTACATAAACCAGGAGGACTGCAATCTGGATGATGTACTGTGTGACTCAGATCAAGTCATTTAACCAGATAGTGCTCCCAGGTCACCCCTAACAATGGATAGTTGTGTCCAGTGGGCTCACTTTGTCAAAATGTAGGTAAAAACAAAAAAATCCCTACAAGGAATGTGGCCTGAACCTTGACAGGAGAAGCAGCTGAATTTATTGCTGTCTGGATAGAAAATGAAGCTATGTTGTTATTCTCTGATGCAGGAATCAGGAAGGCAGCTACTCTGTTGTCTGTAGATTTCTGAAAACACTGCTTTTATTCTTCCAGCTAGTCTTCCTGTTTGAATAGAATGGAATGCTGTATATCAATATAAGCATTTGCTGTACTATGAGAAAGCATGGCTGAAAGGTAAATTTATTTATACTGGACTGCAGACTGACTTGTCTGATAAGAGCTGCATTTCTTTTGTGAACTTTATTTGTTACATAATATGGTGGTGTTTAAGCCACAAAGCTGACATCCACCCTATGTACTATATATATATATATATATATATATATATATATATATATATATATATACATATAGGTGTGTGTGTGTGTGTGTGTGTGTGTGTGTGTGTGAAGATTAAAGCAGCTACGAAAAATAATACATTTTTATCATACAGAAATGAAAATAAGGCAGATTCTTCCAAACATAAAGTCTTGTGGTTTAACTAAGCACACAGCAAGTCCATGTAATGGTGAGACTGTTTGTTGGTACCTCTCGTTGGATCCCCCCCGGCAGGAACACTTTCCGTTCTTCTCTAGATTTCACTGTATTTGATTCCCTTTCTCCCAGAACCACTTGTCAAGACATCCAGTCCCTTTCCATCATGGCAAATGCTGTCTGACTGGACTGTTTGCAGCCTTCGTTTTATATTGCATTTGGTAGCTTAATAAACAAGCTTGCTTTCACTAATACAGCCAGGTGTCTGTTCTTAAAGGAACAGGTACAGATTAACTCAATCATTTATTTCATTTAAAGAAACTTTCATTTACACATTTGGGTCACTTGTACTCTTCCAATTAATGAAAACTACTACACTGTGCTACAACACAGATGCATACTATAGCAACAATTGACAGGTGGTTTTTGAGGCAATAACTTACTCTAACATTAAAAGTATAGTAATGCAAAAAAGTTTAACATTATAATGTATTTGCTGACATTTTAGATGCTAGTGTTTTAAATTTAGAGGTCATAATTTCTGACTGATGTCCAGATGATTTCTGATAAAAAAATAAAAACATCTGCCATGCTAATAAGAAGCTACATAGATGTGATGAGCTATTAATGAAATTAAACATATATATTTTTACTAACATGTATACTTATGCTGCATTGATTTCTTCAGAGCTCCCAGAAGATAGCCAATCAGCTACATGGAACCATAGCACTGATGAGGTCTGGTGTAAAAGCAACACTTCCTGAGGGATGTTTGACCCCAGCAGAATCTCCTGGCCTTCAGCACATTCATAGTGCAGAGCTGTAAGTCAAACCCCTGTACTCTGTTTCGCTTGTACCTAAGAAACAGTGCATGCAGACAGTTATAGAAAAATCATACCTTGATAGTAGAGTAATCACTTTCATTTGAAACAGAGGCGACTATGTTTTTTAACAGCAAGGAGTCTAGAATTCCTGCAAAATATTACAGTTGCCATGGTTACCAAGGTTATCCTTCTCTTTAACAATGTTTAGTATCTCTTATAACATTTACAGTTTTTAGAGGACAACAAAATGTTTCAAGCAGTGCGAGATAAATTTTGTTACGTACATTAGTTACTTAAGGTCTGATAATGAAGAAGTCCCACAAATTCCAAAAAGGCAGAGTAGGAGCAAATCAACAGATTTTACAATGCAATGACAGCAATTCCACGTGAACTAAAAAATTATGTGTAAACTTCCAAAAATGGTGAAATTCATGCATGAATAAAACAGTTATTAACTGCAACAAATTGGAGTCGGTTAAGAATAAGCAGTAAATGATAAATCCACAGATTTGAAAATGCATTCAATGGACATAGACTATCAAAGGGAAGTAAACAAACAAGTGTTACTTGGGTGTAAGTTGTAGATAACATAATAATTTGTATAAACTCAGTAAGCAAGAATTTAGAAATATAGTGGATCTCACAAATTCTTAGAAAAAGGAATGAAAGAAAGTGTAGTCACACTGGAAAACATCAGGCTAATAAAGATGGCAGCCCAAATATTCAAATAACTCAGTAAAGTTATACTAAATCCTTCTGCAGCCTCCTTGTTGGGGACTTTGCCCACGTAGCTCCACACAATATAACCTAGCTCCATCATCACACAGCCTTTGAGGTAAAGGAATAGCTTCAATATTCCCAACGATCTACAGTGTCAAGAGAGAGTATAGTCACAATGTGTAATTGTTATAGATTTAGGTAAACTCATAGGACTAATCAATGCTTGAGGTTACAGCAGGTAAGAATCCCGGAAGTGTGATTAGAGGCAGTGATGCAAGATAGGACAACATGCTATTAGGCATGTGACACACATATAGAGAAAGAGGGGCTGCCAATTTTAAAGTGAAGGTGTTGCAGTTTGGTAGAAGGTTGTAACCTATCAAACACTGACTTTTATTCTGTAGTGCCATGCTTGAGTCTTTCAGTATCCATTTGTGCTTTAGTTGACTCTGAGTAAGTCACTTAACCAGACAAACTACATGTAGGAAAACTGGCAATATTTTTAATTTACACTTTTTGCTTTTAATTTTTGAGAACCCAAACTACCTCCAGATTATCACTTTGCTTTCATGTATGGGCACATGTTTCTCCCATCCTGTCAACTGCAAATAACTCATAGGGGTGATAAGTTTTTTGTGACATATTTTAAGCAGGTGGCTGGGGTAAGAGATGTTTTTACCACCTTCTCATCTTCTTGATTGACACCTACAGTATGATGGCCGCTATGCAATGAATTTTGAATGTACCTGCTTCTAGTCACCAATAACCACAGCTAGTTTGCTTAAGTATTTCTTGGCAGGCATATATCTTCATGACTCCCTGATACAGCTGCAGATTTTGGTTATCTTCCATGAAGTACTGTTGCAATGGGATCCAACCCACTCAACACACACACACACACACACACACACACACACACACACACACACACACACACACACACACACACACACACAAGCTGACATAATCCACATATTCATTTCACTCCCCAAATAGCTTTTCTAGCACTCCGACCTCCTAGATCAGGGTAAAGTCAGTACAAAAAACTCTGTTCTAATGAGCCAGTTATAAATATGTTCTGATATCTTTATGTGTTCTATTACATATTCTTTTAATGAAGTAGCGTATATTGGAAATGCAAATTTATAAAATATGAAACCTGCTTTCTTTCTCGCTTAATAATACTAAAATTAAAATGTAAAATAGTACTGATTTTGTACAATGCAATATGCTGAATAACTTTTGCCATTGTAATGTACCTGTTAATATTTGTTCAAAAAATCCTGGCCCATGATTAGAAATGAGTAAACTTCACAATATTATAAACAGGGACAATGATTTTCCATTTTTTTGGTAAAAATATTGGTAAATCCTAAATTTAGATTGTGTAAGAATTGAAAAAAAATAGGATCTTCATTGAATTTGGATTTTAGACCACAGCAATAATTCATTGTTTTCTGTATTTCTTCTAATTTCTGCTACTTATAATACTGCCAGGTTGCCTTACTGGCTGTTTTGTACATAGACCCTGTTTTAACATTATATCTATATATATATATAGAGAGAGAGAGACAGACAGACAGACAGAGAGAAAAATACAGAATAGATGGATGCAGAAGAAAATTATAATGAAATCATGGTAAGGATTGGAAATGACATTTTAAAGTTTTGGGTAAAACTCCCAGGTTCCATTTCATGAAAACAGAATTTCATTTTTTTGAGAAATGCATACCAATGTCCATGGGTATGAACACAGTGTGCAACGTTCCACAAACATGAGCCAAAAGCAGTGGTTAAAGGGTTAAATATCATGTTTTAATGTTGCTATGGTAACAAATGAATGAAAAAGTCATCCTAACCAGTAACATCTTAATAAGAAACATACTCAATATTTACAAGTTTTTTACAAAATAACATACAAAATGCTTACAGTCTAAAACTGATTATCAGATGGTCCCCCCCCCCCCAGTGAAATTTAAAAATGTGGTAATTGACTACATATAAGCTAGCACTGGTCAATATACCTAAGAATTACAGACCACTGACTCTAAAGAATTTGCATGCATGCTGTTTGAAGATGTACTTCTTCAGTTTAGTTAAAACAGGCAAGACTGTATTGCAGTCTTGTTCTGAAATGAATTGTCACTGTTATCTTTAATGAAATGGGGTGCAGCCCTGACCACTAATTTGTTGTGCAAGATTGGGAAGTGTTATGGCATTAATACTTTGTATAACAGGGTAGCACATAGAAGAGCAGCCCTACTACTTACCAGCAGCCAGAAGTATTTATTTAGGGACTCACTGTGGTGAATCATATGATCAGCATGGTAAGCAAATCAACGTAATTAATTACAAGTGTTTGCAGTTAGAGTGTGTTGTTTGTTGAGAGGAGAGTGATAACTCTGACCCTATATTCTAATTTGGGTATAAATACATTCCTTGCCATGGCTGAATGTGCTGTCTATGAGGAAAAAATGTGCCACCGTCCAGCGCAGTTTTAACTATGAGAAAGTTTTGTTTGTCACTCTGTCAAGAATGAGGCCAAGGTATCCTTTCTGGATTACCATAGGAATGATGTTGCCTAAAAGATTCCTAAGAATTAGTTCTGTACTGTTTATTTGTCCAAAAGGGAAGGTCAGTGTTATTTGAATGTGTCTGAGTAAGAGCTAACATCATGCTGAGTTCCTTGGGTTCTCTTAAAGATTGTTAGTATTTTCTGTTAAAGTTTGTTATTATTTTCCATTTACATAGCGGATTCACAGAATCATTGATTCTTAGGCATTCCAAGGCCGTTTAATCATATGACCATTCATTTATTGCTAGTAGCCTCCCTCAAGCTGCTGCCGCCTTCTCCCAGGAGAAACACACTAGTCAATCACAGAGTAAGTTTATGGCCTCAAGCTGCTGCCGCCTTCCCCCAGGAGAAACACACTAGTCAATCACAGAGTAAATTTATGTCCTCAAGCTGTTACCGTCTTCCCCCAGGAGAAACACACTAGTCAATCACAGAGTAAGTTTAAGCCCTCAAGCTGCTGTCGCCTTCCCCCAGGAGAAACAAACTAGTCAATCACAAAGTAAGTTTATGGCCTCAAGCTGTTGCCGCCTTTCCCCAGGAGAAGCACACTAGTCAATCACAAAGTAAGTTTATGGCCTCAAGCTGCTGCCGCCTTCTCCCAGGAGAAACACACTAGTCAATCACAGAGTAAGTTTATTGTCTCAGGCTGCTGCCGCCTTCCCCCAGGAGGAACACACTAGTCAGTCACAGAGTAAGTTTATGCCCTCAAGCTGTTGCCGCCTTCCTCCAGGAGAAACACACTAGTCAATCACAGAGTATGTTTATGGCCTCAAGCTGCTGCCACCTTCCCCCATGAGAAACACACTAGTCAATCACAGAGTAAGTTTATGGCCTCAAGCTGTTGCCGCCTTCCTCCAGGAGAACACACTAGTCAATCACAGAGTATGTTTATGGCCTCAAGCTGCTGCCGCCTTCCCCCATGAGAAGCACACTAGTCAATCACAGAGTAAGTTTATGGCCTCAACCTGCTGCCACCTTCCTTCAGGAGAAACACACTAGTCAATCACAAAGTAAGTTTATGGCCTCAAGCTGCTGCCGCCTTCCCCCAGGAGAAACACACTAGTCAATCACAGAGTAAGTTTATGGCCTCAGGCTGCTGCCACCTTCCCCCAAGAGAAACACACTAGTCAATCACAGAGTAAGTTTATGGCCTCAAGCTGCTGCCGCCTTCCTCCAGGAGAAACACACTAGTCAATCACAGAGTAAGTCTATGGATACTCATCTAGTCCGCTAGTTTATGTTTAAAGAAAGACAATGATTCATACTGCTTAACAAGCAAGAGAAGCTTATTCCAGAGGTTTGGGAGGCAGTGGGTTACAAACCTGTGTCTCCACCATGTCTTGGTTATCTTTTGGTGAAGATTTAGGTCCCTGGTTCTAGTATTAACGTATTGATTGGCCTTATAGAGCTACAGAAAGACCAGGACAACTGAGTCTCTAAAGGTACAGTAAACTCTCTCTCTCTCTCTCTATATATATATATATATATATATATATGCATACATACATAGGTTCTATTCAACTAATCAAAATTTCAACTGTCTGAGCTCTTGAATGGTTGGCTGCAGTGTTTGAAAATCCACTTTTCACAGTTTGCACTGTTTATGTCCATGAGATAATGATGCGGTTGTTGTGGGGAATATACCCTTTCCCCACTGTAGTGCATTCTTGGAGTTGGTATATATAATTAGCAGGAGGTTTGGAATGCATAGCCCTGCACATGGTGGAACAGGGGGACATGACCCCCTGCAAAAACTAGATTATTTTTTTAATCCATATGATTCAATTTTATGTGTATTCAAATCTTTGTTATTCAAAATCATTTACCACTATAACAGGCATTCCAAGTTTTGAAAACTAATTTCTCTGAAAACTTATTTCATAGAAAACCTTTTTTACAACAAATATATCCTATAAGCATGTTTTTGCAGGAGATTGCCTCCTGCATCCCACATGTGGGGGGGGTTTGCCGAGTACATCCCCTTACTCATATGTATTAACTCCATGGTTGCACAAATGCTGAGAAAAGAAAAAAAAGCACCATACACAGTGAATCAGCTCTGCAGAGCAAACACAGACATCTACAGATTTGGGGGTGCAACATAATGCTGACCATCACAACCCACACATATCTTGCTAGACTCACTTCCATAATAACTCCTGAGATAAGAAATAACGCCATTGCATACTTGCATACTTTCAATACACTTCTACACTTTCGTATGAAATTAGTTGTCAGTAAAATGAGTTTTCAGTGAAATGAAGTTGCAATGAAATGACAAACACACACACATACACACACACACGTATGTGTGTGTATATATATATATATATATATATATATATATAGATATATATATATATAGATATATATATATATATATATATATATATATATATATATATATATATATATACACACACATACATATGTATGTTGCATATATATTATTTATATATAATGGTGTATATATTATTTGTGTGTGTGTGTGTGTGTGTGTGTGTGTGTGTGTGTGTGTATATCTATGTATATATATATATATATATATATATATATATATGTGTGTGTGTGTGTGTGTATATTGCATATATATCTTTATTTTTGGGTGTTTTTGTTATTACACATATTTAATATTTAACTAGCATTTTAAATAAATCGAGCCAGTGAAGATTTTTAGGCACAGCCCTGACCAAATGTCAACAAAATCAATACAGAATAATTTTACACAATGTATAAATGCAATACAAAGTTTCATGCAGTATTATAACAAGGGAAAATGATATTGTTTAAGCAGAAAACTGTGCAGTCTACTTAAGAAGACAGTGCAATGTCAACTCCGAAAGGAGATAGTTGTGCCCATGAGGTTTATCTGTCTAACAAATAAACAAAAAAATATTTTTTAGGTGCAAATCTGAAGTTTAAGGGAATGAACTTAATTTTACCAGTGACACAGAACACACCTGTAATTGTTGCTTAGGACTCCATGTTTGTAGCCTACTGCCATGTTTCATAATATAGCACTACCTCAGTACTTTTAATCACATGATCTGCTTATCCAATCCAGTTTCCTAATATTTTTTCTGTATTCTATAATAGCATGAGAGAATGTATCAAACGAGTGTATTATTTTCTAAGACTTCCATTAAAAAATATATCTTAAATAAACATTATATGTTAACAGTGAGTATTTCCTAATGGAATATTTACAGTAATGAAAATATATTCTGTTTTAGGCTTACTGCCTCAGACAAAACAAAAGAGACATTTTCAGTCAAAGGAAGCATGCGACTGCCCAGCAAAGAAGAACAACGTAGGATATTGGAGCAGCATTTTTCCCAACACTTGCAACATTTAAGGAGTCAGTGTAATGGCTCGGAGAGTATCCGAATGCTTCAGTCTAGCATTTCACCAAACCAAGAATCAGAGTGTAGGACTAGAACTCTGCAGGAAAACTGGAGCCCTCATGCCTCATTAAAAGATCTTTCTGGAGCATTAATATATGTAAATGAGCTTAAACAAAGGGGATGGCAACCATTAAGAGAACATAAAGAACTGCCACATCATCTCATCCTTAAACAATACCTGATGGCAGCCAAGCGTAGGGAAGAGCCTCTGAAAAGTCCACCTCCAATTTGGGGAGATGAAAAATCTGACTCATACCTCACAAGCATATATGATTGGTCCAGAGAGCACAGGAAAGAGGACAAAACCCTGCAGGAAGGAGTCCTAACTAGGGAGAGGTGGTCACCTGCCAACACACCAGGTTCTTTACAGAAAGAGCGAGCAGAATTAATGTGCAGTGATACAGCAGACAGACCTCTGGACTTATCCGATTATGGGAGGGGAAAAGATGCATTAGAATCTTTTACTCCTAGAAACTCTACCCACTTAAACTCTGAACAGTATGGTACAAAATGGCTAAAGGATATATCAACACCACCACCACCATCACCATCACCCAGGTTCTTCTTTCCCAAAGAACTTTCTCCCAGCCTATTGCGAAGTGAGGAATATTCAGATTTATATCATTCCAAAGCTGCAAATAAGAATGCAAACACAGACTACAGAAATAGTCCCACAGAGGAGAAAAGGTCAGGGTGCTTCAGTCCATGCTTTGTAAGTAAGAAGATATTTTTCATCTTATTTATGTCTGATATATTATAGGTATATTATATTAACCAATCAGTAAAGTGTAGAATGTGGAATTCGTCAGTGGATAGCATGCAAACATTCATGCAATTAAATCTGCCCAGTTTGTCATTATGTGTCTGTGCATGACTATGCACATGCCTGTGTGAGTGTGTCTGAGAATTGCTGTCTGATGCATTTCACATGACTGCATTCTGCATCATCTCATTAAATCTTATTAACCTCACTAATATTAATAACGTATATATTTTTATGTAAATGTCAGTGTTTAATACACTTAAACCTAACCATACAGCTTTATGATTTGATATAACTATTATATAATAACTTTAATTGTACATTTCAGTTGTTTTGACCCACCTTTGAGTTACATTATAAGTAAAAAATGGTTCTTGAGCTCTGTTAACAAATGAATAGAAAAAAATAAACGAAATAAGCTAAACCATCTCTCTTTTAAACTACCACTGACTGAGACATGTTGCTCAAGTGGCCATTTTCAAAGAAGAAACTTAAGTTAATAAATAGTTATTCTCATTAAATAATACATAAATAAACAAATAAAGACCAATTATGTCTGAACACTTAAGTTCTGCGTCTGTTACTGAAGATTATTGTTTATGTCACTAAGGTAGTATGTGTCACATTAAGTTTGTATTAACTCCTGTTGAATGACTATGGACAGTTAGACAGTGACAGATATGAAGATACATAACATCTGGTGTGTGTGTGTTAACATCATGTGTGTGTGTGTGTGTGTGTGTGTGTGTGTGTGTGTGTGTGTGTCTAGTAGTACAGATTTACTGTAAAAAATCATGTCTAAGTTAATCAAAACATGACTGAATGATTGAAGAAATTCAGTGGTCACAACTCAGAACAGCAGCACTTTCAAAGTTGTAAAACATGCAAAACATTCTTTTTACCTATCGTCCCCACACACCCTGAACTAATATGTCTATGTTTGCGCGCGCACGCATGTGTGTGTGGGTACGTGTGTATGCATATACATATATAAAAATATAAAGAGAGATAGTTATTGAAGGTTAGCTTGAACGTGTATATGTACATGTATATGTGTATGTGTAAAAAATTACCAGAAAAACACAAAACTACCTCCTGGAAGTGAGTGGAAAACCCAAATAAACAGTCAGTGGAGTGTAACCATGAAAATTTATGAAAATCCACAACAGACTCGGTAAACGTTTACGTCCTGACAAGTATAGGACTTTATCAAAACCAAAATGCCTGCCAACTTGCAACAATTAAGTAGCACAGACATTAATTAAACAATAAAGAGTTAAAAAAATATCCATAAAGGACAGCCTTAAAACCACATAAAACACAGTATAACTGGTGTAGAATACAAGTTTATCACTTAATATGTAATTGTCAACACATAATAAAATTATCTTAATATGAATAAAATTAATTTATAAAACAGATGCCCTATCTCTTAAAAACCTGCCCCAAAGATGTGTGTTCATTCATTCCTGGGAGGTTGTTGGCATTAAATATTAATTGCTACCTAAATTCATCAATTACCTTCTCTAATATTTTCTTGATAATCTCCAGTATACCAAACTTAAAATCATTGCAGGCGTCACAAGAAAGTATTATTATTGTGGGTTTCTATAGTGTAAAGATGTTCATAAATTCTTTTGTGCAGAGACCCTTCAGTTTTACCAACGTAAAACTCATTGCAGCCCTGGCAAACACAAACATAAACTAGCCCTCTACTGTCACAATTGCCTCCAACTAACTTGACTGTCCGAAGGAGGTTACCTATTAAGATATCTGTTGCATTCCTAACAAATGAACAATATTTGCAGGAACCACATCTCTTTGTCCCCTTTGTAACAGTTTGAGTAGTAAGTGGATGTTCAAATAAGAACTTCAAATTGTGTCCTACCTTATATGTAAAAAGTAACTTGTTACCTAATATACTGTAAAGATCACTGTTGCATTCCAGCATCACCCAATCTTTTGTCAGAATCTCTCTAACTTTCTGGCCAAAGGAGCCAAAATAAATGACCATAGAATGTGTTAAGTCTTGATTGTTTGTTCATGCTCCATTGTTGTTAACAAAACCTTGTCGTAGCAGGGGAACAAACCTTGTACCCCAACCTTCTAGGACTTCCATACTGATCTGCTGAATCCATTTTTTCGGGTAGCCTCTAGCCACAAACATGTTAATAAGATTGTTAAGCTCAATCTTAAAATCAGAGAGCGTGGAACACAGTCTAGCACCTCTGATCATCTATCCCCTTACGATGTTCCTCTTTACAAAATGTGAATGGTTACTATCATAAGCCAAAAAACTGTTGGAATAAGTGGGCTTTTGAAACACTTTGGAGGTAAACTTGTACTGGTTAGTATCTCTAGTGATGGTCACATCAAGATAATCAATGATGTCAATACAGAAATTACAGGTAAACTTAAAATAACCACAAATGTTGTTAATATAATGAATTAAATTGTCCACAACTGACCTCTCACCCTTCCAAAGAACAAAAATGTCATCCAAATAGTGCAAATATGTCAACCATTCTCATTCATAACCTGAGTCGAAAATGTATCTCTATTCCCATGATGCCATCTCTAAATTGGCATACATAGGAGCACACCTTGATTCCATTACAACCCCTTTTGATTGTTTGAAAAACTAATTTTCAAACATGATGCAGTTGTTGTGGAGTATAATTTCCATAACCTCCATGACAAAGTTCATAAGGCCATTAAGCATCATGTATTCCAAAAGGGCTTCTGAAAAAAGTTCTAGCCCAATGTCATGTGGAATGGAACTAAATAAGTCAACCACATCAATGCTGGAAAACCCTGTTGTTTCACCAAAATATTCTTGCCTGACCCTTGATAAAAAGTTCCAGTTAAAACATGGGTAATAGGACAAAGTGTATCCTTCAGTAAACGGTCTACAAATACTCCCAATGAGTAAGTAGAACTGTTGTGTGCTGCTACTTTAAGTCAATAAGGGGGTGGTATACATTCTTGTGTACCTTGGGGATACCAAATACTGTGGGGATAAAAGGATGATCATTGTGTAAAAAATTGTACAGTTCTTCATTAATTACCCCTTGCAGCAAACTGTCTTCCAAAAACAGCAGTAATTTCCTATGTGTGATATTTATTGTGTTTCTAGACACATTTCGTACTTATCAACGTCATATGACATACTAGCTATATCACTGACATAGACATTCTTCTCTACCAAAACCACCCACCCCCTTTATCAGGCTTCATTATCCTGATGTTGTCAGATTCTCTATGTAACTTTCTTCTACATAATTTTAATTCAGTCAGCACATTGGCTATGTTAGCATTGTTCCCTGGGACAAATTTAAAGCCTTTTTGAAAAGAGAAAAATGGGTATCCGTAACGTCACCATTCAGTATAATTGTACATGTTGAACCCTTGTGCACTTAAAAGTTGACCCTTAAAACAGGAAATCACTGGCTCAACCTGTACATTGTTAATCAAAATCGGTTGCCCTTCTTGGTCTTACAACAATTCCTCTGGTCCCTCTGTATCTGTCCCCTCGGGGTCTCTGAGGTTGACCTAAAAAATTTTGCCAGTTTCTATTCCTATTTTGAATCCTTTCTGATCTACATAGGGCTGGGTATTCTTGTTCGAATACCTCATCTATTTCCCCATTGAAATAAAAAACCTCTGTGTGACTGTTGTCATTTCCTTGTCTGACATCAACTACAAGAACCCATCTCAGAACCATAATTAACATTTTTATTAACATTTGGAATTGGTTCAAAATAACTTTTCAGAAGTAAATATGCCTCCTTCTGCTTATACTCTGTCATCCCTTCTTAACTTCTTCTGTTTCCTAAGAACATTCTCTTTCACCTGTTGTTCAATCTTACAAATAATATTATATATTTTCTCAAAATTGGTAAAGCTAGCATAATTTAAAATATCATTGTTCAAATAAATATTGTGGGAAGAAATAGCCGGGGAATTGTTATGGCTAGGCTTGTATAGGCCAACCTATGAACCTATGTTCTTCATCTAACAATTCCTTGATTCTATAATTGTTAATTCTAATAATGAAATGCAAATGTTCAATACCATGCCTGTCAAACATGGCAAGTAATGTGTCAAGTTCTTGGTAACCAACAGTTAACCCACTGGGAAATTTACTCATAAAAAATCCCTTAGGAATTTTTTGGAATAGAATACATTCAGCGAGGTATGCATTGTCTATCTGTAAACTACATACCTTGCTCATCTTGGGCTCAAAAGTGTGTAAACAATTATGAATGCCCACAGGTCTTGCAGGTCATTCGTCGTAGATAAAATGAAGTTCTTTGTTAAGTCACTGTTCAAATTGCGTAATCCTATTCATTTCTTGAGTATTTCTCCCTGGCCCTTGATCAC
>NC_056746.1:1359030952-1359050952 GCF_019279795.1 Protopterus annectens
ATACAGTCAGATTATTGCCTTTTTCACCTGATTTGTATTGCCTCTGCGACATACATCTGATGTCATTTTCACAGATTTTCTCATATAACATAATATATGGATGCAATGGTGGGTTGAAAACACTGGCTACCCTGAAATCACTAATCAGGCTCACAGTATTATTAAACATAACTTTTAAGTTTAATTTCCTGGTGAATAACTTCAGATCTACCAGTGTCCTAGCTATATCATTTTTACAAGTAGGGACAACCAATACCCATGGCATGTTTCCCACCTGCAGAAGAAAGGGAAAACTGTCTTTAGCACAAAGCTGTGAAAAAGGTATACCAGGTAAACTACATTTTCAGAAGTAACAACAATTTATGACTCTTATTGTCATTATTCCTCAATTGTAATTCACCACCTTTCCTCCAACAGTCACCAGCTCTCCAAAGAAATCAAGAAGGAACAGTAAAATACACACCAGTTATTCCACTGAACTCTGCACTCCCTGAAAAGGAATAATGCATCTTATTTTATAAAGATGACATATCCAATGGAGACAAAATTCCTCTTCTAAATAAATCCGCTCAGAACTATCAAACATCAATTAAGCTTACTGAAATAGTAAGCATTGTGAAGTAATGAATAAATAGAACCCTTACCCCCCCTTCAAATTTTACTTTAATAACAGTATTGCTCTTTGCCACCATGAAGAAAATGACACTGTTATTTATTGTACTTGAAGGAACATTCATTCAGTGTGTGCTATGGTGCCATATAGCAGAGGCTATCAAACTTGAATCAAGAGCATGTATGCATAGCTCTCAACATTCAATCCCAAAATGAGGAACCCAAGCCCTCATTATGTGGAACAAATGGGCAAAATGTGGAACACATAACAGCTTACTAACAGCTTCAACTAGGAAGGTCATAGGGTCACCAAAATATGCTGGCTTTAGTTATACCAAAGATCTTTTAATGAATTAATATGATTCATTTCTATTTATCCTGGCTATCAGTTAAAACAAAATTCTCTGAATGTGTGACAGACCCTTTCAATGTGGAACCAACCTCCACAACTTTAGGAACAGGAACCTTTTAAGACTCAAAATGAGGTACATTCCTTGTAATGAGGTACACTGGAGAGGTATGCCCATTCCAGAAACCACATACTCACATTAATCCAGTGGCATCCAAACTCCAAATATTATGAAGAATGGACCAAACCTGACGTCTGAGAGTTACACAGCAACCCCCCCTCCCCTGGCTCCTTGTTCAGAGCCTGACCTTGCTTCCTCCTACCTACAGCAAACCTCACCCCCAACCTCATACCCCCACTGCTAGCATAGCAGTGTTCATTTCAGCAATGCGTACTAGCTACTTTGTTATTTAGCGACTTCAATCCCCAAATCAATCCCAGTTACTGTCCTCGAGGAGTGAGCTGCCGTAGTGTTGGATCCATTTACCACCACTGTGGCCAAATAAATAAGCTACCTGTTCTCAGTGTAAGCCTATATAATCAGCTATGTTTCATGGACATGTAGGCAGATGTTTGGCGAATAATTCGTTGTTAGCAGGATGTCTAAATAGTTCAGTTATCCGCTTGTTTGTTTGGTCTATCACTGTGCGTGCAGTGTTTAAAAGGGGGTATGAATACAGAAAGAGAACTTTGTGTTTACCAAAATAAAATTATCTTTTACTTTGTGTAAGCCTCCGATTACTTCTACTAACCAGCCTTTAATACCTTGGATTCCTAATACAGCCCATCAATGATTACCTTTCACCTAAGAGCAATTGATCTGATGTTGTAAATCTTTCTTTATTCATTACCATTAGGACTTCAGTTCTGTCCTCGGAACTGATACGGCCATTTCCAAGCTCACACTAGCCAAAAACTCTCAGCTAAGACCTACCCATAATGCCCCTCTCCTAATTACTCCAGATCTCGTTTGCTGTGATCTTCGTCAGACGTGCTAGCCATCTCTCTCAAAGCTAAGTGGAAAATTGTGATTTTTAATATAGTTTTTCCTCAAAATGTCTTATTTCTTAGTCAATTTAGCCTTTTCTCACTGTCTCTATAACCTACTTCTATTCCCTACCCTTTACCTTGGTAATTAAATTTCTACCATTGTTGGTGTTGTGCCTCTCTCCTGCCTTTGGTAGGCCCTTCCTTACCACTTGTGGTATTTATTAATACCATTGTTGGTATTCTCTCACCTCACAGCAAGAGGTTCTCTGGTTCGATCCTCGGCTGGGGTGCCTTCTGTGCGGAGTCTGCATGTCCTCCCTGTGGTCACGTGGGTTTCCTCCGGGTGCTCCGGTTTCCTCCCACATCCCAAAGACATGCTGCAGGTGGATTGGACACTCTAAAGTGGCCCTAGGTGTGAGTGTGTGCATGTGTGTGCCTTCTGTGGAAGGTTGGGTGCTGGGCTGGCAACTTGACACCGTAAAACTCCACTGCCAATCATGAGCGGACAAGGTGATCCACTGTGGCAACCCCTAACCGGGAAAAGCCAAAAGAAAAAGAAGATCATTGGTATTCTCTCACTTTTTTCTCTCCCTTCTTTTGTTTCATCTATTAGGATAGCCTTGTTACCTTACTATGTCAGACAAAGCTAAGTTGGGATTTAAACAGTGTGACAAGTGTGGGCGTAAGATGCCCAACTCAGACGGACACGCTCGTTGTGTCTACTGTTTGGGCGTGGACCATATTAAAACTGACTGTGACTTTTGTGCTAGTTTTAGTGAGTGTACACTAGCAGAACATAAAATAAGCTAATTTTAAAAGGTTTAATTAAGACACAGTTTCAGAGGCTGTATCTGGGTCGGAGGTCTCACCCCCTCCAAAGACCAAAAAACATAAGGAAAAATGGAGTCACTCGATTCCTGCATCTCCGTCAATTACAATACCGAGTCGGCTCCATACTTCTCCGGCGCTCTTGGCACAGACCTCTTTGGCACCCGGTTCTGTATCTTCTCCCTCAGTGCCGTCTATGATATTCATCCCTATTTTGGTTCCAGATTCAACTAGGAAGGTCATAGGGTCACCAAAATATGATGGTTTTAGTTATACCAAAGATCTTTTAATTTATTACTATGATTCAGTTCTATTTATCCTGGCTATCCATTAAAAAAAGAATTCTCTGAATGTGTGATAGATCTTTTCAATGTGGAACCAACCCCCACAACTTTATTAACAGGAACCTGCTAAGACTCAAAATGAGGTACATTCCTTGTAATGAGGTACACTGGAGAGGTATGCCCATTCCGGAAACCAAATCCTCACATACATCCAGTGGCATCCAAACCCCAAATATTATGAGGAATGGACCAAATCTGACACCTGAGGGTTACACAGAAACCCCCCCCCCCCGGCTCCTTGTTTAGAGCCTGACCTTGCTTCCTCCTACCTACAGCAAACCTCACCCTCAACCTCACCCTCCCCCTTCTAGCATAGCAGTGTTCGTTTCGACAGTGCGTACTAGCTACTTTGTTATTTAGCAACTTCAATCCCCAAATCAATCCAGCGAATTGTCAGAAGACCACCAACTTTATGAGAAACACCACACATTTTACCCCAGAGGTCAGTAACATCATATCTCTCCTAGTAAAAGCTGTAATGCTGTAAGTGGGCCTTTTGCTGTTGCTGCGGAACATATTTGCCATCCAAAGTACACCTAATGCACATATAACTCCAAACATGCACATATACGGACAGAGGCAGAAAAGACAATCTCTTCCTCATACAGCAATTTGAGTGCCCGGATGAACTTGCACCCATGCTCATGAAGAAGCTGAACAATTACTGCCACTTTCTCGCCTATAGCTTACAAGCAAACTCTTTCAACTGTTCTGAGAACCACTCGTATGCTTGCTCAGGCCCTTACCAATTGTGTGAAGACATGGGCACCCACATAAGCACACACTCTTCCCTCCTCAACTGCCTCACTCACCTTTCTCTCTCACCTAGAAACTACAGTGTATGCAAAAAAAAAAAAACTCTCTTGCTAATCCTTACAAAAACCAAACAAGCCATTGTAATTGTGCTGCAGTTACTGTTCCTCGAGGAGTGAGCTGCCGTAGTGTTGGATCCATTTACCACCACTGTGGTCAAATAAATAAGATACCTGCTCTCAGTGTAAGCCTATATAATCGGCTATGCTTCATGGACATGCAGGCAGATGTTTGGCAAATAACTCGTTAGCAGGATGTCTAAATAGTTCAGTTATCCGCTTGTTTGTTTAGTCTATGACTGTGCGTGCAGTGTTTAAATGGCAGTATGAATACAGAAAGAGAACTTTGTGTTTACCAAAATAAAATTATCTTGTACTTTGTGTAAGCCTCCGGTTATTTCTACCAACCAGCCTTTAATGCCTCGGATTCCTATTACAGCCCATCAATGATTACCTTTCACCTAAGAGCAATTGATCTGATGTAAATCTTTGTTTATTCATTACCATTAGGACTTTGGTTCCATCCTCAGAACCAATACGGCCATTTCCAAGCTTGCACCAGCCAAAAACACTCAGCTGAGACCTACCCATAATACCCCTCTCTTAGTTACTCCAGATCTCATTTGCTATGTTCCTCAACAGACGTGCTAGCCATCTCTCTCAAAGCTAAGTGGAAAATTGTGATTTTTTTAATATAGTTTTTCCTCAAATTTTCTTAGTCAATTTAGCCTTTTCTCACTGTTGCTATAACCTACTTCTGTTCCCTACTCTTTACCTTGTTAATTAAATTTCTACCATTGTTGGTACTGTCCCTCTCTCCTACCTTTGGTAGGCCCTTTCTTACCACTTGTGGTATTTTTTAATACTGTCGTTGGTATTCTCTCACTTTTTTCTCTCCTTTCTTTTGTTTCTTCTATTAGAATAGCCTTGTTACCTTACTATGTCAGACAAAGCTAAGTTGGGATTTAAACAGTGTGACAAGTGTGGGCATAAGATGCCCAACTCAGACGGACACACTCGTTGTGTCTACTGTTTGGGTGTGGACCATACTAAAGCTGGCTGTGACATTTGTGCTTGTTTTAGTAATCGTACACAAGCAGAACATAAAAATAAGCTTATTTTAAAAGGTTTAATTAAGACACCTTTTTCGGAGGCTCTATCTGGGTCGGAGGTCTCACCTCCTCCAAAGACCAAAAAACATAAGGAAAAATGGAGTCACTTGGTTCCTGCATCTCTGTCAGTTACAGAACCGAGTCGGCTCCGTGTTTCTCCGGCGCCCTCGGCGCAGACCTCTTCAGTACAAGGCTCTATATCTTTTCCCTCAATGCCGTCTATGATATTCACCCCTATTTCAGTTTCAGCCTTGGCACCAATGACTTTGGTGCCGTCCTTGGATCCGACATTGGCTCCTATGACTATACCTGCTTCGGCACCATCTCCGGCCATGGTGCCTATAGTTTCTTCAGCTTCCTCAGCTCCTAAAGTCAAATATCTGCCAAGGACAAGATACTCTACAACTTATGACCCTTTTTTGGGGCAGAGGTTTAGCCCCTTTTTAGAAAGACCTGATTCTCCTTCAGCAGCCTCTTTTAGATCCACCAGGAGTTTTTCTGAATTAGACTTAGTGCAGGTTGTGGACCAGCTTCTGACAGCTAGGGGACTGCCCATTCTAGCTAGACCTTCCATCCCTCTTGGCTCATAATCTTTTACTACGTCTTCCCCTGTTTATCCTCCTCTGGCCTCTACCCAGGTCCCAGAGATCTCGGTACCGATGTCCACCCTGGTGCATACTGTCTCGGCTCTGACAGCAGTTTGTCCCCATCAGCACTGACCACCCTTGCTGCATTGGCTCCAGTGAAGCTGATTCTCTCTCGAAGCAGTGCTTGGACCATCTGTACCTTGGTACCTAGCCCGGCCCCAATTTTCTCACTGGCGCCATCTATGTCCATGGCTCCAATGGCTTCCAGTCCTCTCAGGGCTCCTCACCTGGACATGGGCTTCTCAGGGCAGGGTGTGACCCTGGTTCCGAGGTTGTCCTTCTTGGTTCTGGGCACCCATCCCTCCTCAGGCGGGCCTGCTTTCCAGGTGATGGAGAGGGTCCTTGCCACTGCAAGCTTGCAGTCAGCACCAGTGACATCAGCATCAGAACCCCCTTCAGCATGCAGCTGTCCAAACCCTCTATTTCAGGATCCCAGGCATGGGAGCTGCAAGACTCCCCTTTGAAGCAAACCCCTTCTCCGGAATCCTCCTCAGAAGATCTCACTGGGGAGCCACCCTGGAAGAAATGGTGCAAGAAGAAGCACCTTGATTCCCGGAGGAATCTATCACTGAAGACACCAATTGTGGTGAGGGGGAAGGGCCCCCATGGTCTCCCCCAGATGGCGTCTCATTCGGAGACATTCTCAAAATCCTCAAGCAGCAGGGAGACTGGAAGCCCTCTAACCCTTCTTCTGAGGAATCAGTGTTCTTGCAGGCCTTTCATGCCCAGCCATCTACTTCCTGGTTGACTCCACTGGCAGATGACCTTGTTAAGCTCATTGTGCAGCATGCATGGAAGGCCCCAGACAATGTAGAACCTGTCCCCCGGAGGCCAGACAAAATTTTATCTATACCTGAAGACCAGCCCCACTGGTCCAAGCAGTTGACAGTTGATTCCATGGTCATGGCGGTGGCCACCAAGAGGAAACTGGCAGAAGATAGTTCCATTGTCCATCCTCCGAACAAGGAGTCTCGGACCATGGACAGACTAGGGAAGCAGACCTATGCTTCAGCGACCTTCACCATTCGATCACTGAACTATCTGGCACACTTCACTCGCCTCCAAGGAGACCTAATTTCTGAAATGTCTTCCTCTTTGGTAGGGGTACTGCCTGCTGAGGTGCGTGACACTGTTGCCTCACAACTAGCTACCCTTGAATCTATCTCGAACTCCTTGATGTGTTTGATATCTCACACCACCGAGGGGGCAGCTCGAGCTGCCGCATCAGGCATTGTCATGAGACCTAATGCTTGGATGCGGTTGTTCTACTTCGCAGACCCCTTTAAATCTTCCTTCATCAATGCACCTGTCGACGAATCTGCACTTTTTGGACCCAAAGTACAAGACACACTTGCACAAAGTGAGAAAGATGGAAAGACCTTGTCTGCTGTGGGCATACACTTTTCTGACCCCCAGAGATCCTACTCCAGGAATCAGAAGGAAGGAAAAATGTGGTTCAAGAAATTCCAAGGATCTTTTTGTGACTCTTGTGGTGAGAAATTCCCCCAGGGCAGAGGGGGGCAACTCATCTGGAAGACGAACCTTTCAGGGTAGAGGGGGTCCACGTAACCAGGGTGCTAGAGATTCTTTCTCCGGCAGACCCTGCCAGCACTTCTGAGCAGCGGCCCAATTGCTTTCCTCTGGAAGCAGTCAGGGGTAATTTTTCTCTGCACCTACCAGCCTGGCAACTTATTACTGCCGATGTTTGGGTGCAGAGAGTAATATCCAGAGGGCACTAAATACCATTCGATTTAACTTCCAGACCTGTCAAATGAATCCCCAATGTACCACCCAATCAGAGGGAATTAGCAGCCTTAGAAATAGAAAAGCTGCTAAGAAAAAGAGTCATCCAACCAGTCCCATCAGACCAGATAGGATCCGGGTTTTACTCGAGGTTCTTTTTAGTGCCAAAAAAGACAGGGGACTGGAGACCAATCCTGGATCACAGCCTATTGAACAAATTTATCAAACCTCAAAAATTCTGGATGGTCATGGTACAGTCCATTCTCCCCTTCCTAGGGAGGGACAACTGGATGTGCTCTATAGACCTCCAGTACACGTACTACCACATAAAGATGGATCACCACTCCCAGAGGTTTTTCCGCTTCTGGCTGGGAACCAATCACTACCAGTTCAGGGCACTGCCATTCGGTATCTTGACAGCCCCCTGAGTGTACACCAAATGTATGACAGTTGTGGTAGTTCATCTTCAACTACAAGGATTCCAGGTGTTTCTGTATCTAGACGATTGGATACGTACCACTCCAACCAGGAATCTCCTAGTCCGCAGCCTTTCTTAGACTCAAGATCTTGCTTTCCACTTGGGGATTACAATCAACAAGGAAACATTTCAAATGTCCCCAACAAAGACACTGGAATTTATTGGAGCAGTCTTTGACACAACATCCTGTTAAGCTTCTATCCCCCCTCACAGGCTTTTGAAAATAAGACACCAAATCCAAGACCTACTTCCTCAGACTTATGTAGCAGCATGCCTTGTACTGCAACTCTTAGGCTCCATGGTGGCTGCCATTATGTTAGTACCACTGGCGAGGCTGCACATGAGAATCCTGCAGTGACTCCTTTCCACACGATGGTCATTTTTAACTCACCCACTTGACCACATGATACGTGTTATAAACCGTTGCAAGGAAGAAATACTATGGTGGATGAAGCCACAAACAAATCTTTGGTGTCGACCATTCTGTCTTCCCCAGCCCATGGCCATGGTGACCACGGACATTTCCCTGTTGGGGGGGGGGCATTTCCAGGAGAAGATAGTCCAAGGCACCTGGTCCCCCATGGAGGCAAATTTGCACATAAATGTCCTGGAACTGAGGGCAGTTCTCTTAGTGTTGCAAGCATTCCATGCATCCCTACCTTTGGGGACCATTGCAATTCAGTCAGACAACATGACAGTCGTCTGGTATATCAACAAGCAATGCAGAGCCAGGTCTTACCCCCTGTGTCGAGAAGCCATGAGGATTTGGCGCTAGGTGATAGCTTACAACCGCTTTCTTATAGCAGTGCACATTCCTGGAAGTTCCAACCTTATTGCGGACAATCTGAGCAGGAACATCCTGATGCCTCACAAATGGTCCCTCAACCCTGTAACAATGGATCAGATCTTCTGATGCTGGGGCAAGCCTTGTTGCAACCTGTTTGCTTCCCCCTAAACAACAAATGCAGGAGCTACTTTGCCTTGATCCCCCCTCGGAAGAACCCCCGAGGGATGCTCTAATGCACAATTGGCCCCTGGGTCTTCTGTATGCCTTTCCCCTGTTTCCCCTCATTCCAAAATTTCTCCAGAAAGCTCAGAGGTTGAGAAGCAAAGTGATCTTCATTGCCTCCTATTGGCCCCGTCAGGTCTGGTTCCCGTTTCTATGGCCTCATCTGATTCACAGCCCGTGGATCCTGGATCATTCCCAAGACCTGTAATCTCATCCTCAGGGACTGATTCATCTGAATCTCCACAGTCTCAAACTCGCAGCTTGGTTCCTCCACTTCCAATGATTGCCAGGCTGCCTGACATCCCATCTCTTGTTCATGAAATTCTTCTGGCTTCACACAAACCTTCCACCAGAAAAGTCTATTCTAGTAAATGGACTAGGTTTTCTATTTGGG
Organism: Protopterus annectens; assembly: GCF_019279795.1. Classification (NCBI taxonomy): domain Eukaryota; kingdom Metazoa; phylum Chordata; order Ceratodontiformes; family Protopteridae; genus Protopterus; species Protopterus annectens. Next base: position 1,359,040,271 of record NC_056746.1, read on the forward strand.
CCAAAGATCAGAACATAGATCCCTTCACTATGTCTATTCGAAAGATCCTTCAACACCTGATGACTCTTTTACATGCAGGAGCCCCAGCATCAACGATCACTGTACATTTAGCAGCTATCACTAATTTTCATAATGGATTTGATAATTCTTCGATTATGTCACACCGCCTATGCAAGACATTTTTGAAAGGACTATTACACGTTAAACCTCCGGTCAAGCTTCCCTTAGAACTCTGGGACTTGACTTTGGTGCTTCAGTATTGCACAGGTCCACCTTTTGAGCCCTTTGATTCATGTGATTTAAAGTTTTTGTCATGGAAAACCTTACTTCTAGTAGCACTTACCTCAGTGAGAAGAGTATCTGAGCTGCAGGCCTTGAGTGTCAAGAGTCCTTACTTGATCTTCCACACGGATAGGGTGTCCCTTCATACTGACCCTTCTTTCTTGCCCAAGGTCATTTCTGGCTTTTCCATTAACCAATCTATTGACCTGCCTGTTTTCTTCCCTCATTCTAATAGAGGGGAGTACCTTTTGCACACCCTTGATGTGCATCGGCAGCTTCATTGTTATTTGGATAGGACTAAATCTTTCAGGAAAACAGATCAATTGTATGTGGCCTTTGCAGGATGCACATTGGGTAAACCTGTTTCCAAAGTGACTTCATCCTCCTGGTTTAGAAACATCATTACCTTTATCTACCAACAGAATAAGCTATCCTTACCTTCCAGAATAAAGGCTCATTCTATCAGATCTATGGCTACTTCTATAGCATTTAATTCCAGAGCCTCTATGGATGATATCTGCGCAGCAGCCACTTGGGCAAGACCTCACACCTTTAGCTCTCATTACAAATTGGATTTGGCCTCCAGGGGACGAGCATCTTTTGGTTCTATGATGCTCATGAATATCCTTCCTTAGGGCCACCCAGGACACAAGTAGCTGGGGACTCGGTCCTAATGGTAATGAATAAGCAAAGATTTACAACATCAGATAAAGAAGTTATGTCTTACCATAACGTTCCATCTGTGTTGTAGATCTTTGTTCATTCATTACTTCCTGCCCTCCTTCCCCCTGCCTGGACTTCTGGTAGACTTTAGGAACTCCTGGTTAGGGTATTTGCTCAGACAGAGCCTTCTACTATTTTTCTATTACTACCTCTATTATATAGGGGGTGGGCAAACTCAATCTGGAGTAACTATTAGAAGGGCATTATGGGTAGGTCTTAGCTGAGAGTTTTTGGCTGGAGCGAGCTTGGAAACGGCCATATCGGTTCCGAGGACGGAACCGAAGTCCTAATGGTAATGAATGAACAAAGTTGGACAACACAGATGGAATGTTATGGTAAGACCTAACTTCTTTTTTCTGCTGATTTAATCTGAAGACAGGACCCTGCTCTGGTAACACCCTAGTCCTCGACAGTTAGGCCCACCATAGGCATGTGCAAAATGGGCCATCACTTGTACATACCAAAAAGCCCGCGAAAAGAAACCCAAACCTTGAAACAGCAGAAATGGTCCCACACCCATAGTCATTCATAACCGGAACTGTCGAAAGCAACCTCCCTATTCCTCCCACTCAAAACTGCTAAAGGAAGCATATCCCCGCTACAGCTCATTAATGATTTTCTTTTACATAAGAGCAATTGTTCCTGCTAATCTAATCTGAAGACAGGACCCTGCTTTGGTAAACACCCTAGCCCTCGGTAAAGGAAGCATATCCAGCAAAATTCTAACCACATCTAGAACGAACAGCAGCATTCAACCCTAGAGACCCTGACATGTGAATGTAACGTACCTCCAAATGGATCCAGCCCCTGAAGTACTGGGCTTATCTCAGTTTGCAAAGAGACATACTGTATTGACTAGAAAGTTCTCAGTTTGAGAAGGGGCACAACTGTGCTGACTGGAAAGTACGCAGGGCTGCATTCACAAAAGGCATGAAGCTACAATTACCTCACCGCAATTAACACTAACCCGACGGGCTTTCATAAACAGTCCTAAGGACCACAACAAAGCCAAAATAAGGGGCAAGGGTGGCAAAAACCTTATATTCGGAATTAATTTAAAACACTTTGCCACACTCAACAACCAAAACAGCGGGATTTTGCCACCATGCATATTCCTAACGGCCGTGAAGTCTAACTTAAATGCCTGCCATCTTGGAGTGTGAACTCATTCCGCCCTGACTTACCACAAAACCCAGAAACCACACAGTCCCAAGTGAAAAAAAACATGCAGTCCCAAGTGTGTGTATGTGTGTGTGTGTGTGTGTGTGTGTGTGTGTGTGTGTGTGTGTGTGTGTATACATAGATATATATATATATATTATATATATATATATATATATATATATATATATATATATATATATATATATATATATGTATATGAAGAAAGAAAAACAATTGTCATCGGGTCTTAATTTACTAGAATGAACCACTACACCCTCTAGTATAGCCACAGGCCTACCAGCGTGCAGCAGTACCTACAGGTTGTCAAGGACATGATACCTGCAGTAGCAATGCAAGTTCACACCAAAATGTGATTACTTACCCAGCTACACTCGTCTAAACCCCTTAAGCACCTCCCCACCCATATCTCATTTCCTCCCAATCATCCCTCCCTCCATTTAACCCTTTCACCTCCCCAACCCACTTAACTCCCATTAATATATCAACCTAACCCCTCTTGAAGATGTCCCAGGACAACTTGGTTTGTTGTCAAACCTCATTTGTCATGAGTATGTCTGCGATGTTATTACTACATTCATTAAGCTCTCATGTAGAAAAAAAAACAAGGAACAGAAGAACTTCTCACAATGAATATTCATTTTATTACATATTATACCACGCTGATTGGCCAGTGTTCGAGTTATACTAATGGAAAAGGTCCGATTGGCCGTTTTTCCATTAGTACTCTCACTTTTTAAAATGCACTTATCAAGCATGTTAAAATGGTTTTAACATGAGACTAGTTTTAAATAAAGCACGGAGATCTCCATTGCTTATTTTTAAACCCATTTAACATATACTATGCCATTATTTAAGAAAAGTGATAGTTTTTTTTTAAATAATGTCATGCTATATTACCACATAAAAGGTACTGTAGAATAGAAATACAATTCCTGACGTAGTATTTGGTTAACAAAGTATAAGCATTTGTTTTAACACACGTCCTTCATCTTTTTCATTTTCACATTTTCCCTAGGCATTGCATACCTCTGTGTTTAAGCTTCTAATCTTTTCTCTTCAGAGACAGTGAAATTAATGGTGCATGATTTGAATATCCTTTTATTTTTAATAGCTATTTTTTTCACTATGTGAGGAACAGTTTTCATTTGCATGTAATCAGTCTGTGGTCTGGTAAAACAAATTAGAATTAAGTTTTAGTGTACATTTCTCTTTCTAATTTTGATAGCAGTCTGTAGCCTTTTGCACTATTTTTCGTAAGCATTGATTATGACAGGAGCCATTCAACATGTGCCATAATTTACCCTTTCATGAATGGAAACATGTCGATAAAGCATCTGTGCCAATGCTGTCAAGCAGAATTTTGTGACACACATTTGTTGTGTAGAATTAGAAAGTGTTTACAAGCTAGTAAATAACAAAGTTTATACACAACTGTATGCAAGTGAGTCTTAAACGTATTCAAGGTGAAAGCTTAATAGCTTATTTAACAAGCTGCTTTTGGAATCAGATCAACATGCATTTTAAAGAGTGTTTCTCTGAAGTTAAACTGCATGTATCACTGCCTTAAAATGATAACAGCTTGTCAGGAGTATCACTAGAAGGACTTATACCCTTTACTTAAACCCTCTGTGTGGAGACATATATGAATGGGCGTACCTTCATTGAAGGTTGTGCATCAGGGCCAGCAACTCAGCACGTAAAAATCTACTGCCAATCATTAGCGGACTGGAGTTTCGCTGTGGCGATCCCTAACTGGGAAAAGCCGAAAGACACAACAACTTAAACCCTCCACATTAGAAACAGAGGACCTCAGACTCACAATAAAAAGCAATCACTTACTTGACTCAATCTACCTAGAAAGTTACCTGGCCAGTGGCTTTAGGCAGGTAGCATACATCTTCCAATAACCTTCCATCTTTGTTGCCCAGCTCATATTTTCCCATGTTTATCTTGCGCTTAAATTTCTACGCCTTCTATTTTATCCTTTCTCCTGCTGCTTGAACTTCCTTTCAGGCGTGCAGCAATCTTTCACTAAATGAATAAGTGCATCCCTGTGAAAATCTTCATATTCAGGTTTTTACTATATAACCTGCAGGACATCAGCTGTCTTTCTGCTGTTTCATTTTGTTTCATAGTATACATTATGAAATCCATTAACATCTTCTTATCATGTTTCCTTCTTGGACATCTCAACTATTCTGGTTATTTTCCCCTCATAGTACTTTTCTTGTGAAGGAACTTTATAAGATACAGTTTTTAGAATGATTCACAATTATATGTCAGAACACACTGATAGTTATACTTGATACTCTGACTCACTTTTGTTTATTTTCAGTTTACTTTAGCCCCCTTTCCTGTTCACTCATCAGCTAATACTCTCCCTTCTTAATCTGCTATCTGCTACACCCAACAGTATCTGTTTAGTTGTACTCTCTTTAGATCCCTTGCCTTAGAATTAAATGTTTCTGTCATGATAAACCCACTATATCTCAATTTCTCTTATTCAGGCCGCTACCTCTATCTTTTTACTATAACTACACATTTTGTCTGCCTTCCTTGTTGATCACACTATGATAGATTGTGGTAACTATCATACTGGCAACACACCCCTAATAGTCCCCCCAGTAGTCGGGACTGGAGGACTCACGTAGACGGTAAAGTAGCCTTTGACCGTCATGTGTCCATAGTAGTGGGAAATAATTCTAAGTTGTTCAACTTATAAGCAGAGGTACGGCATTTAGGTCCAAGGCGGCCATTGTTCAGTGTATTCAGCCCTCATCAGACTCGGCAGCTGAGTACAACCCCCCTTTGGTATTTACCTTTGCTTATAAGTTGAACAACGTAGAATTATTTCCCACTACTATGGACACATGACGGTCAAAGGCTACTTTACTGTCTACGTGAGTCCTCCAGTCCTGACTAGCCTTGTCCAACCCAGAACTAATGGACATGCTCCATCTCAAGAAATCCAAATCCCTTAGAGCTACACGTTCTAGAGACTTAAACCTGAGCACAGAAATAAATAGGACATGCTGGAGGGACAGATTCATATCCCAGAGACTCCCATCACTCTGGAACAAAATCCCAGTCCAGGTTAGGCAGAGCCCCTCACTGACCCTCTTCAAGAGAAATCTTGACGAGTGGATGGGAGATCGTAAGTATACCCCTGGGATCACTTCTGAGTCCCTGCTAGACAAAGGCACAATAAACTAACCATAAAGGGACTATATTCTGTGACCTACTATTCATAGGCACAGTCTACAAATCTAAAAGGGTGGCGAAAGCCAAACACACTCTGGCTAGGCTTGTAAATGCCCTAGAGCAGATAGCCTAGTATCGATCTATGAACCTATGAACCTATGAACCTAAAAACTGGAACATCCAGAGAGGATGTTCACAAAAAGACTACAGGTGTAACTAGCATGTACTCTGCAGACGTTAATGGATCCAAGACTTTCTTCCTTTATCACTCATTTTTCTTCTTTCTTTGTGGCTGTCAGACCTATCTTCTTAGACTACAGACGTTTCAATAAATTGTAGGATACTTACTTCTAGTCAGTCATGTTGTCTGATAAACTACTATAAATAATCCACGGCTAAAAGGCTGAATAGTTTATTAAACTGTGCAGTCCATTCGACTCAGCACCACAGAATGTAATCCACTGGTGAAACAGGAACCACAATAACACAATATTGCACAAAAGACAGAATTCAAAGTTAAGCGCTTTCTCCTAGCAAGATGTCAAGCTGTTACATGTGTGGTATCCATTACTCCTAACTTTGTAATTTCCAGCCGTCAAATTTACCTTCTCCTTTTCAATAATAAATGAACACTGACTACACATCCCACACCTATAGCTACCCTTCTTATTGTTTCTTCCATTATTCATGTTAATCATACCCCTTTCAAATCTTTCTTTCAAATTTACACCCTTTTCCTGATGAATTGTGTTGTTTCAGGTATCAAACTTTTCATGTCCTCGTGTACTCTCAAAATCCCCCGATGTTTTCTAATAATTCCTTCAACATTCATAACCATGTTGGAATAAATATAAATAAAGGCAGTGCCATATTCAACTTGAGTGTGCTTCTGTGTTGTTAAAATAACACTGCCCTTCCCCAAAAGTGGACTATACAAAGTAACTTCTTGTACCACTTCTTCCATCAAATGTGTAGGATATTCTCTCTGGCCAAACAATCTCTTAATAAAATCTACCTCCTTCTGAAATGCCATGGAATCACTACACATCCTCAAAGCCCTAATCAGTTGCCCTTTGACAATCCCTCTTTTCTGGAAATAGGGATGTCCACTGCCAAAATGTAAATATGCATTAGAAAATGTATGCTTCCTAAATATTCTTTATTGGAAACAGTTATTAATCGTGTCCTTATACAATGTTACATCCAGATAATTAATTTCATCTGTTGAAATTGTGTGAGTAAATTTCAAAAATGAGGTGGTGCCATTAATATAACTCAAAAAAGTATTCAATTCGTCCAATGACCCTTGCCAAAACAGACAAATATCGTTCAGAAATCTGGTATAAAAAGTAATTTTTTTGGACCAGTCCGTGTTCAAAGTGAATTTATTTTCCCAATGAGGGATGCTAGGGAATAATTCCACCACATCCACTGTCACCAAAAACACATTAGTGTTGTATTTATCCAGGGGGGGAAGGGGTGGTACTTATGTATATGTTAGATTATGATGCAAGAATGTTTGGGATATTGAATGATGAGGAGGGATACAGTACAACATCTAAAAATGAAATTAATGTAGTCTATGCTAAAATACAGTATTTTTTTAAAGATCACTTGTTACAGGGTGCAATTGATAAGAAGTTATATGAATATTTACATGTGCAAAAACCACGTATCCCAATTGTTTTTGGGATACCCAAAACCCACAAAGGTATTGAGAATTTAGCATTTAGTCCCATTGTATCAGGCGCAGGTTCTATTACTGAACCATTGGCTATATTTATTGATCATCATTTGAAGGAATTTGTTGGGTCCCTCAAACATATTACTAAAGATTCATGGCACTTCTTGAAAAACATAACAATGGATAAATACAACACTAATGTGTTTTTGGTGACAGTGGATGTGGTGGAATTATTCCCTAGCATCCCTCACCAAATAGGTTTGGAATGGTTTCAGGAAGTTTTAATGGAAGTGAAATATTTGGATGGTAATACCATGACCTTAATAGTTGAATTCATGGAAACAATATTAAAAAATAATTATATTTTTTTCAGTGGTGAGTACTATAAACAAGAGAGTGGTGTAGCTATGGGGGCGGCATGTGCCCCCCATATGCAAATTTGATACTATACTATTGGGAAAATAAATTCATTTTGAACACAGACTGGTCCAGAAAAATTACTTTTTATACCAGATTTCCAGACGATATTTGTCTGTTTTGGCAAGGGTCACTGGACGAATTGAATACTTTTTTGAGTTATATTAATGGCACCACCTCATTTTAGAAATTTACGCACACAATTTCAACAGATGAAATTAATTATCTGGATGTAACATTGTATAAGGATGTGATTAATAACTGTTTCCAATCAAGAATATTTAGGAAGCATACATTTTCTAATGCATATTTACATTTTGGCACTGGACAGATTGTCAAAGGGCAACTGATTAGGGCTTCGAGGATATGTAGTGATTCCATGACATTTCAGAAGGAGGTAGATTTTATTAAGAGATTGTTTGGCCAGAGAGAATATCCTACACATTTGATAGAAGAAGTGGTACAAGAAGTTACTTTGGATAGGGAAATTAAGTATAGTCCACTTTTGGGGAAGGGCAGTGTTATTTTAACAACACAGAAGCACACTCAAGTTGAGTATGGCACTGCCTTTATTTATACTTATTCCAACATGGTTATGAATGTTGAAGGAATTATTAGAAAACATTGGGGAATTTTGAGAGTACACGAGGACATGAAAAGTTTGATACCTGAAACAACACAATTCATCAGGAAAAGGGTGTAAATTTCAAAGAAAGATTTGAAAGGGGTATGATTAACATGAATAATGGAAGAAACAATAAGAAGGGTACCTATAGGTATAGGATGTGTAGTCAGTGTTCATTTATTATTGAAAAGGAGGAGGTAAATTCGACGGCTAGGAATTACAAAGTTAGGAGTAATGGATACTACACATGTAACAGTACTGGAGTAGTATATTTAGTTTTGTGCGAAACATGTCAGAAGTTTTATATAGGAAAGACAGAGAGAAATCTCAGAAAGAGAATCTATTAACATATATACGATATTAGCAGGAAGAGAGATACTAATGCACTTTTTAAACATACATTAACATGTCCTAATTATAAATATAAATTTATGGTTATAGAACAAGTAGTTGTAGACCCTAGGGGGGGGCACCTGGGAGGCCAAACTAGAATACAGGGAACTGTTTTGTCAGATTAAACTACAAGCTGGTAAGCCCCCAGGTTGAATGATTTTATTAGTATTAGTGTTTTAAAGCTTAGATCAGCAAAGCTGTACCACTACTGATTGTTATGCACACAAATATTTTATTATGAAATGCATTGTTTATGATTATTTAAATAGGATTTTATAATTGAATGTGTAAATATTGTATGTGTGGGACTGAAATGTTGGTTTATATTTCTTTGATTTTGTTAGCTAGGTTAATTGCAAACAATGTTATTGGTGGGTTTGAATTGTAAGATCTATATATAATGGGGACTTTGTCTTCATTTAATGGTTCTGACATCTTGTTAGGAGAAAGTGCTTAACTCCTTTGTGCAATATTGTGTTTTTGTGGTTCCAGTTTCACCAGTGGATTACATTCTGTAGTGCTGAGTCGAATGGACTGCACAGTTTAATAAACTATTCAGCATTTTAGCCGTGGAGTCTTTTTTCTTATAGGTTCTGTTTTTGGTTTACAATAAATAATCCACAGAAATATGTAATTGTTTTCACTATGAAGCACATTACTCATAACATTAATATTCATTGTAAACTGAGGAAAATGTCTGAATAAATATATTTTCATTCATTTAGACAACGTGAACTAAAGTGCTTGCACAAACTAATATGGCATATAAAATATGCCTAAACAGCATAGTAGGGACATAAAATACTCCACTGTAAACTAAGTGAGGTGAGCAAATGCAACTTCTACAATAGTTGGACAGAGTACTTGTAAGCCAAGGTGTTTGAATTTAATAATGCAAACAACCGATTTACAAGTCCTCAGGAACATACAGAATTTTTATTTTTTAATTCACAAGGAGCATACTATTAGAGCTTAAGCACAGAGACTTCTGTTAATGCAACAAAACCAGATCGAAAATATCAAATATATTGCTATGAATCAAAGAAGCAAATCTGTGTGCATTTGTGTAATATGTTTTAGTTAAATAACTTGTACAGATGACTTGAATGCATTGCATGTATGGTGATTTTTAAAATGTCTTATTCACTATTGTTGCACAATAAACAAATTTAAAACTTGAAACTTGATAGCCACTCATTTCCAACTTGTACAAAAAGATTAAGGGCTGCACTTAATACATTCTTTCATCTTCCGTTACAACTGTAGTCCATTAGGCATTTGAATGTTGTACTGTCCTTAAATATTCATCTATACACTGCATGACACCTATGTCTATACCTTCAGCATGGTTTTTCAAACCATATATATTTTTGTCTACATGTACAATGTACAATCATTCACAACAAGGAGAAATGACATTGAGATCAGTCAAACACGTAACCTCAGTTACAAAATTATTCATGAGAAATCAACCTCAGTTACAAACTTAACTCTTGCGTTTTCTTTTATTTTTCAATTCTGAAAAATTGGAAGGTCCTCACTTACAAATAGAAATCCTCCACAGCTCTTTGTATAGTTTTTCTTGTTTCTTTTGACTACTGATGAAAACATTTGTAGAAAAAAACAAAACAATTAAAGAATTTAGACATACCTGAAATGTATCTACTATATTTGCTTGTCTCTAGATACAATCGTTTTTTAAAACAAAATGACTTCTTTGTCTGTTACAGCTGGATGTAGAATCACACTCAGCTGGATATTCCAGGGATTATTCTCCTTCTGTGGTTCTCTTTTCCATTAACACTGTAATCTTCACATCCCTGACAACTCTTTTAATCATAACAAGATTTCGAAAAAGACTTTCAAAGTGATATTGCAATTTTTCAAAACTTGTATTCTTATACCTGTTACACTTTTAAAGTTTTTTTTCCCACAGGGGAGGCTTCACCCTCCCTGCATCTCTCAATATGGGAGGTTGTGAGAGTTTTATTATCCACACCCCTAATATATATATATATATATATATATATATATATATATATATATATATATATATATATATGATATACACACACACACAAATATATATATATATATATATATATATATATATATAGATAGATATATAGATATAGATATATAGATATAGATATACATACAGCGGATATAAAA
>NC_056746.1:1359058452-1359065952 GCF_019279795.1 Protopterus annectens
CAGAGTTATGAAAGTAGACTTACACTACAAAAGTATATAGTTAGTGATATATGCAAAAAAAAATAATTTCAAACAACTGAGTTTAGGAAACATGAACATTAACAGATAAAAAAAATTCACATATTACATGGGGTTTACGTCATTCTATTAAATTAGCAGAGAACTGAAACTAAAACGATCAAGATGGGAAGAGTGAAATCATACAAGATGGAACCTTTACTATACTGAAATCCAGAGCAACGAAAACACCACTCACACAGCAATCGAATCTTCTCAGTGCAGATCATGGTACAGTGAGGTTTGGGAAATCTACCCTTTACCCCACTGTAGTGTGATCTCGGAGTAAATGTTTTTGTTTTGTTTTCTTGTTTTGAATCTCAGCATTGTAAAGGTTTGGTCTTGCGCAATTTCGCTCTTCTAATCTCGTTTGTTTTAGTTTCGGTTATGTTAACATTCAATAGACTGAAGTATATCCATTAAAGTGTTATAATAAAGGTGCATTCATTTTAAGGCTACATGCATATTGTGTAGGAACTGTATATACATTATTTGCAATATTTTGAAATGAATGCTGCTAAGAAAAAACAAAAGAAAATGGAACACAAAAGGGAACAATAGAAAGAAGGAAGGATAAAAGAGATGGAAGGAGTGTGACGGCAAATTTATTCACTTTTGCTGGAAATGAGTGATGTAAATGAGAGTTAAACTTAGAAGGAAATATACAGTCAGGAAACTGAATTGTTAAAGGCAAACTCTGCCCTCTCCTACAGTTTAACTCAATCAAAGTTCCTCAAAGAAAGGGAAAGCCCACCTACTTTTTTTTTTAAGCTTAACTTCTTACACACTTTGCAGAAAAAATTAATCTCTGCCTGCATGACATATCATAGGCACAGTTAAATCTGTAATTTACCTTGTCAGGTACTGCTGTCAATCTTAGATGGGCAATTAATCCTGCTAATGCCAAGAACACAGCAGCTGATATATATAAAAAAGGCAGAACGCTGTGGAACTCTTTTCCACTGTTTTTATTACAGAGAGTAGTATAACTGGAATATCTAGGCTTTTGTTGCTGGCAAAGGCTCTTGCCTCCCCCATAGTGCCTTTTTTAAGCAAGGTCTCAAAAACAGCATTACCAATGTGAAACTAGCCAATTAGAACAAAATAGGGGCTATGCTGCTAAATGCTAGGAGCTTAAACCAAAAAACTGCACTCCCTGGATGTACTTCTATCGCTAGCAGATGTAGATGTCTGTGCTGTCACAGAAACCTGGATCAAGGCCTCAGAGAGTACCCTGGCCGTGCAAGGTTACAATGCTTTCCACACCTTTAGACCACAAAATAAATGTGTAAAAAAACAACTGAGGCAGTATTTCAATCTATATTAGAGATAAATTCACCTCCCATCTAGTTAGGCTGAACAACTCCATGGAGTTACTCCAAGTCCAGGTTACAGTGAGTAAGACACCCCCATTCATATCATAGCCAGTTATAGACCCCCCCTCCATGGGTCATGACATCCATGAAGCCTACTTGACCAAACTGGAGATAATCCACATTTTACTGAGCACACTAGTTATGGGGGATTTCAATTATCCCACAATCAACTGGGAAACCTATGCCAGCCCTAGTGCAAAAGTTCCTTGACTTTGTTAATTCAAATGCCCTGGAACAAATTGCTCATACCCTGACAAGAGGAACAAACATTCTAGATCTAGTCCTCACTAACATATCAAACAGATTCACTGCCACAACTGTCAGACCCTCATTAGTTAAAACTGACCACAAATCAGTCACCTTTGAGCTGGCACTAACACCAGAAGACACAAAGGGTGAAATCAGACTAAAAAAATCACCAAGGCAAATTACACCCTCCTAGGTGAAGGTATAAATGCATTCCAAGTCCCATCCCAAGCTGGAAGTGGCAACTATGCCAAAGCTTAAACTAGAGCCCTGTACAATCACTTGCATAAGTGTATAAACTGGGCTGTACCAGAAAAAATCAAAGCCAGAGTCCCAAGTAAAAACAAGCTGTCATGGTGGACATTCAGCTTCAACAAACTTTATAATAAATGCAAAAAGTTGCTGTCAGAGAAAACAAAGGCAAGGCCCCAACAATGGAAAAGCACCATCCTCAGCCTCAACAGGCAAGTAAGACAACTTGCCAAATCCTCTAAGGGCTCCTTTGAGAGAAACTTAACAAGTATTGCCAATGATAACCATAAGGCTTTTACAGCTACATACATAGCCTAAAAAGTAAGACCCAAACATGTGCAGAACTAATGACCAATGGTATCACAAGCACTGACCCCACAGAGATAGCAAACCTGCTAATGTATAGGTTTGGTGAAAATTTCACCCCCTTATAACCTCCTAACTTATCACAAACCTTCCCCCAAACTTCCCTCCACCCTACATATCTGAAGAGCAGGTCCTCAAAACCTTGTCCAGGACAGAAAACACAGTCTCTGTGGGACTGTCTTCTAAACAAGCTAAAACATGAACTAGCATCACCATTACGTACCCTTTTCAATCATAGCTTAACCACAGGCTTTGTTCCTGTGAAATGGAGAACAGCAACAGTTATTCCCCTCCACAAATGTGGCTTAACAACAGACCCAGGGAATTACAGACCCATAAGTCTGACCAGTCTCATCTGTAAGGCCATGGAACGTAACATTATGGACCTCATAAATAAAGACATAGGTGACCCCAAACCCTGGATCCTCCCCAATTCAAGCTTCACCAAGGTCAGATCCTGCCTGTTAAATCTGGTGGATTTCTTTAAAAATGTGACCAGGGCCATTGATGAAGGCAAATCTGTGCACACAGCATACCTTGACTTGACAAAGGCTTTCGACACAATTCCATATTCAGGCATTACCAATAAACTTAGCAAACTGAATGTAAACTCCTTCGTTGTAAGATAGGTTGCCAACTGGCTCACAAACCAGACACACATTATCAAAGTAGGTGACTCCACATCAACCAGCAGATCTTTTTCTAGTGGGATACCATAGGAGTCAGTGCTGGTCAGGTTAAAACTAAGGGGTTGTGATAGACCAGCTTTGTAGAGGACTGCAAACTAGGTGCAATCATTGAATCCCCAAATGATGTCAGTATAGTCCAGAAGGGTCTCATGCAGACCAACGACCTGTGTATTAGTCACAGTCTCAAACTGAATGCAAAGAAGTGCATCAACATTCCCTTTGGTACAAACAATGTCTCTTCCCACTATCAAATCAACAACAATACCTTAAGTACCCACAAAGTTGTAAGGGACCTGGGATCACAAGTTGACTACAACCTTACATGGGCTTACATGATTTTATATCTTATTTGAATAACAACATTTGGGGCCTACAATTCACTGTTCATTATGATATGAACACCATCACTTTTCTAGATGTTTTAATTACTAGATTATCTGACCATACATTAGGTACAGAAGTATTCAGGAAGCATCCTGAGTACAACACCATCCTTCATGCCTCGAGTTTTCACCCGCCACATGTTGCACGCAATATCCCAAAATCACAATTTATTCGGATGAAGTGAATTTGTTCTCATGATTCTTCATTCCAATTACAGCGGAAGGATCTTATTGACAGATTCAGATCCAGGGGATACTGCATGGGTCATGTATTAAGAGCCAGCAATCTGGTCAATTCCTTAGATAGGCAAAATTTATTGAATTATAAGGACCACACTAGTACAAACACTGCACCCCTTTGGTTTACTACTACCTATGGCAGGAATACTGACCAGTTAATACAGAGTGTACACAGGCATTGGAATATATTGCAATGTGACCATGAAGTAGCAAATATGATACCTGACAGATGTTTATTTTCATTTCGTAAAGGGAGAAACCTTGGTTCTTGTTTTAATCATTACAAACATGGTGCCATGGATCGACAACCACAATATTTGCAGACTACATTGACAGGTGATCCATTGATAGGTTGCTTTCCATGTGGCCATTGCATCAATTGTGATAAAGTGAACAAATCTAAACAGTTTTCCAGTAGAAATTGTTCATTGGTTTATGATTTAGATTTTTTCGCTAACTGTAGTAGTGACTGGGTGGTTTACTTGGCCACACATGTCAGTGTGGCTCATTTTATGTTGTTCAAACTTCCCGTCCATTCAGAATCAGAATTTCTGAGCACATTAGTAATATCAAAAACAAGAAGGCTAATAATGCACTTTACAAACATTATTTGGTTCATAAAACTGCCAAGTTTTCATTTATGATTATTGACATAATACAGGGTAACAGATCTAATAAGATAGGGTGGCATTCTATTTTAAATACCAAAGAGAAAAAATGGATTGTGAAACTGGGTGGATTATTCCCACCTGGTTTGAATGAATATTTTTAGACTCAACCAATGAGATTCCAGATGGGTATACTTAAGGTTCAACAATTGATGTTTTTTCTTTACACTGATGAAGGCTGTGATTTGATCTGGCCAAAACCGGTCTGATTCTTTTGTTGTTTTTTATGGTTTATTACCAATAAATGTGTTTCAGGTCACTGTATGCTGGCTCTTTTTGTTTGTGTTATTACTTGCCCAAAATTTCCCTGTAACACACACGGGAGTATTTTAAACCCACTCAGGTGGGGGACTGCACCCCCACATCCCTCAATCTGGGGGGCGCTGCACCCTCCACACACCCCTAACTATATATATCAACTCCAGGATCATGCTACAGTGGGGAAAAGGGCAAATTTCCTTATGTTGGCCAACATTGTAAACATTTTCCTGTGTAAATCTTTCACTAATGTGAACAATCACTGAAGTGAATGTTTGATGTTTGTGTTCTATTAATGGCAGTTCGCTGAAATGAACCTTCGATGAACTAATATAGACCCACATCAGCTATATGTTGCACATGCAATCTTTGACAGTGTCAACGTCTATGTCAGTTTTTTTCTTTGTATTGCTAAATGCATTTATTACTTGTTATTATTTTTGTTAATGTAGCCAGAGTTGTGTCTGAAAAGGGTCCTGTGACCAGTTCACTTGGTTACCAAAGTACAAATAAACATGAAATAGAAAGAAAAGAGGGTGAACATGACAGGAATAATTAAGGAACTAGTAAAGCACATTTTAATTCTGCATCATTCATGAAAGTGAAAAGAAAACTTCCCACTGAAGGCATTGGGAAGTAGCATACAGATACTGGTCACCTGTAAATGTACAGCAAGGATCATTTATTGCAATTCAGCATGAGAGTGGGGGAAATGTTCTGTCAATTCTTTTAAAACTACAAAACAAGCCCTTTACAAAAGCCTGCTATTTACCTATTTGCTTTTGCTGGAAGTAGCTAACAGCTATTTATAGAATAGAACAAGCTCTGACAGGCACATAAATGAGGCTCAGTCAGGGAAACATAGAAGTAGCTCTGTTACAGAAGGTGTTAGTTGACAGTGCTTCACAGTCTTGCCATTCTGCCTTAATGATATGAGAAAACAAAACAACTTCCTCATGTCTAGCATGACTTGTATAAAGAGAACTTGAAATGAAAGGAATGAAAGCAAGAAAACAAGTTCACATTACCAAGGCTTGCCCCATCATCCACCATTTTGAGGGAAATACATTAAAATTGTAAAAGAAGCACTTGGAGTGATTTTGAGGCATTAAAATGGTTCAGAAAACAAAGATATAATGAAAAAACATGTTTTTTGAGTTTGAAGGTGGAGTATCTTTGTACAGGCGCTTTTGAAGTCAAGAATGGAATTTGGGGTATGAATGTAAGCCGTTTAAAATGGATAGTAAATTCCAACAGCTGAGAGGCAGTAAGTGAAAATATATGTTTAATGGAATGTAATTTAGTCTGAGGAATCTGTAGTGTTGGTCTGTTTAAAGAGAGAAACCTTAGGTGGTAATGGAGATTATAATGGTTAAACAATTGGAAAGAAAGAGAAAATATTATAGTTTAAAGAGTTTAAATATAGTTGTAAGATTTTAAATAGTAATAATGTGAGCAATAACTTGGAGCTTTGTTTTATTAGGAGTTAGTTGGTTTTGGAGGGAATGTGACAGTTGTGATCTCTCTTAGGAAAAGGGATGTTGAATCTGCATATATGATTACATGTGATTGGTACACCAGACACATTTTTAACACTACAGATATAATGGGCAGGCTGTTTTACAGATGAGCTAGAATTCTTATTCCGATTACAATTCTACATTCCAGAGAGAGAAAGTGTGAACAATTCTTTGCCATATACAGCAGTTTGTTTATTTTTTATTTAGTTTCATTTACGTGGTACAGTAAACTGAAGACAGAGGCACAGTAAACTAATTTTATTATGTAAGGGGATCTTCACTGTGTCACTACTAGACAGAGGCACAGTATTCTAAATCTATTCAGTACACTTTTGTACCATTACTTGGGGTGGCGAAAGCCACATCACTATGGCTAGGCTTATAAATGCCCCAGGGCAGATAGCCTAGTACCAAACTATGAAACTATGAAACTATGAAGTGAGCCCTAGGCAAAGGAACGGATTTGCTCATTGTAATGTTTCCTAGTTATTATATAACATTTGACACTTTTTTGTGTGGAGGGGAGTTTTTTATCAGGTGGGTACCAAAGATTATAATGTGTGTGTGTGTGTGTGTGTGTGTGTGTGTGTGTGTGTGTGTGTGTGTGTGTGTGTGTGTGTGTGTGTGTGTGCATGCGTGTGTGTGTGTGTGTGTGTGTGTGTGTGTGTGTGTGTGTGTGTGTGTGTGTGTGTGTGTGTGTGTGTGTGTTTAGAAGTAATTTTGTCTATTTAGTTAATATGAACATAAATTCATGTTTCTAGCTAATATGAACATAGGTGAAGGTCTTTATTTTTTTTTCAAGTTAAGAGGAGGATGGGCTGCATCTATGGACAGCTATATGTCATATACATATAGTATGAGGGGCTGATATGGAAGTTCTGAGGGGATTCTATTGTTAAGGATGGAAAATAGTAGTTGAGATAAAACATCCTTTGGGAACAACATTGCTTAATATGGAGTTAGGAGAAATCTCTGACCTTACTTCAAATCATTAGTTTGCATGTGGAAGCACAATTTTAAAACATGTAGTATCCTCACTGTTTGCACACAGCTCTTCTTATCATCATAGCATGTAGAAAATACACCAGTAGAAAATGTAAATGAAGTGAGGACCTAGCTACTTGAACTGATGTCTCCCTCTCTTCTGGCCATCATGGAGCAATGCTTGACTAGAAACCCCATTATGTAGCACTAGTTGCCAAAGAAACATCATCAAAGTCTAAAGACGTAATCACTTCTTTATACCCAGCATTGATCAGGTGAATTGAATTATCGGATACAATAATATCTCACTAAACATATCTAAGAATTAGAAATAATCCAAAGCTTCATAACCAAAACAATAACAGGCCTAAAGTCCCTGAGCTACCAAAACAGGCTGGAAGCTTTTTCTCTTTATTCAGTGTCCTATACAGTTTTGAGGACAGATCATATACTATGTCATT
>NC_056746.1:1359070952-1359113452 GCF_019279795.1 Protopterus annectens
GGGTTTAGATATTCTTTATCAATAATTGAGAACTGGAAAGTATGATGTTCCCCTGCCTCACTGATGTGTTTATATAGCGCATTATTAAAATCTTTACATTTGATCTTATAATAATGTTCATAAATACGTTGCCTCAATTGTCTTTCAGTTTTACCTATATAGAATGCAGAGCATTCTATACACTTCGCTAAATACACTACCTGTTTAGTATAACAATTACCATCCATACTTTTAATCCTCGTCCCATTCACATTTTCCAATTTTATATAAGACTGATTATTAATGCATTTACATTGTTTACATCTCCCACATCTCTTTGTAGGGTTATATATGTTCCTTTTAGTATTTTCGTCATGCCCTACTTTTTCAAGTAATTTTTTAAGGTTAGGGGCAGTCTTATATACTATTTTTGGGTAGAGTCCTAATTTCTCCTTATGTACATCAGATACTGTCACTATATCCCAATGTCTTGTCAATATCTCCTTAATACTGTCAACATAGGGAGTATAGGTAAGAACACATACCCTACCTGCTGGAAAACTACTTATAGGTCCTATGTTCATATTGGATTCATATTTCCCTATTAATGGAATGTACTTACTATCCCATTGGGCTGAGACATAATTAATCGTGTCATCAATTAAATGTGTTGGATATCCTCTATCCAAGAAGAGTTGTCTGATAAATTTCATCTCAATCTCCATTTCCTTTCTTGTAGATGACATCCTAGCTCCCCTAATACACTGTCCTTTTACAATATTCTTGAATATATGACGTGGGTGATTACTTGTATAATAAACATAATCATTAGAATAAGTACTCTTTCTAAAAGCCTTAGAGGCAAATTCATTTTTTGTTTTGTAAACATATGTGTCCAAATATGGGATACCACTGTCACTGAAATTAAAAGTAAAATTTAAAAAATTAGTAGTACCATTAATGTATTCCACAAATTTTGTAATATCATCATTCGAGCCATTCCATAAAATAAAAATATCATCTAAAAATCTTGCATAAAAGATGATGTTGGACGAATATTCACTATTGAGTACATATTTAGTCTCCCAATCCAGCATCACCAAATTGGCGAATATGAGTGCGCATGATGCACCCATAGCTACCCCTTTACTTTGTTTAAAAATTTCGCCCTTAAATGTAATGTAATTGTGGTCCAGGACTAATGACATCATATCTAAAATAAGGGCTATCCTGTCCCAACTTAAACTAGAGTAACTCCAGAGGCTATTACAAAAAAAATCCAATCCTTCTTCTTTAGGGATGCTGGAAAATAAGTCACAAACATCTATCGTAACAAATTTGTATTCCATGTTCCATAAGGTAGGAGACAATTTACCTAAAAAATCCCATGAATCAATGATAAGATGAGGGATATTTTTGTAAGTGTGTTTGGTCCATCTATCTATGACTAGCCCTATATTAAAAGTTTTGGATTTAGACCCAGATATAATGGGTCTAAATTGTGGATTAGGTATAGATTTATGAATTTTAGGTATTCCCACAATGTGGGCCATAATAGGATATTCAATACGTATAAATTCATAAATCTCCTGTGTAAGTCTGTTGTTCAATAAATATTCTTCTATGGCTAAATCAATTTTCCTATATCCTGTATGTACTTCATTCATAGATATAACTTCATAATTTCCTGAGTCATAAAGGATATTGTGAATAGCTTCCTTGTATGCTGAATTAGAAAAAATAACAACTCCACCCTCTTTGTCGGGTTTCATTATTCTGATATCTTTGTTATAAATTAGTTTGTCCAGACATTTCCTTTCTTTTACAGTTAAATTGTCCTCAGGCTTATGTATTTGATCTTCATTTCTTCTATAATTTTTATTGTACCAATATATCTCCTTGCATACCATCTTTTCATAATTGTTAATAATGGGATTACTGATAGGCATATAAGTGCTTTTTTTCTTTAATTCTCTGTTTACTGTAACTTGATTATCCTCCACTTGATTAAATTGAACCGCAAGATTTAATTTTCTACAAAATAATTTGATTTGTTTAATGGTATCCACCAATGAAAACTTATAATTAGGTATGAACTTCATACCCTTCGCTAGAAGACTATAAAACTCGGCTTGTATAAAATAATCAGAATAATTATACACTTTGAAGCCGTTATATGAACTCAAAATATGCTTGTGTTGTACGACATTAAGGGATTCATCATCAGTATTCTGTATGTGCACATTAAATACTTCTGTAGTTACAGAGGTCACTCGGGGTGAAGACTCCTCTAAAATTTCCTGTTCACCTGATTGTAACTGTGATAATTCTTTCTGAAATTCGGGTGGTATCTGCCCCCTTGAAAATTTTCTTTATTCTCTTCTCTCCCCTCTCTCTCACTAAATCTCCTGTCCATATATACTAACTTCCTTTCCTGAGGCCAAATATAAGCTTTCTGAATCTGGTATGCTTCAACATCACGATCCAGTTTCCCATTCTTTCTGCTATGTATATTGAATGCTTGTTTATCTGCTGAAAAAAATTGCTTCTCATATAAATCTTTCCATGCCTGGAAATCGCAATGTTGTAAAATACTTTCATTAATAATTTCCACTTCATTGATAAGAGTAGTCAATTTCTCATCATTATGTTTCATTAATAGTTTCATATACTGAAATCCAAAATCATCAAACAGGTTGTTGAATTCAAATTTAACACTGTCACTATAAGTCAACCCCATAGGAAGTTTAAAAAATCTGAGACCTTTCGGTACTACTTGTATATCTATACATTTAGACAAGTAAGCATTATCCACTTTAATGTTTTTAATAAGAGAGAACTTTTTTCCAAAATTAAAAATCATATCCTTAATACTATTCTGGTTCATTTTCCTTGAATGTGAAGAAGGTACTTGATATACATTGTCGAAATTACATTCATCGCTTAAAAATTGGTTAAAAACATCATTGTTATAACAATTAGTTTTACTGTCTTTTTTCCGTTTATAATCTATGCCTTTATCAAAACATAAGTCCTTTTTTTGGACTAGCAGTTTTGTTTTTCACAGTACCTTTATTTGGACATGTGTCCTTTTTACCAACAGTCGAGTATGTTTTGAAGATAGGATATGTCTTGGGTTTTGCCCCTTGATTCTCCGAATCAGCACGGTTATGTAGCAAACTAAAGTCAAACGTGAAATCCTTGTCAGGAGACAGCACAAATTTGTCCTCCGTAGGCAGCATTTCCAACGAACCATGCCGAGTGCCGGATACACTCAGCTCAGTACATCGTTGACCATTAGGTATGTCTGTATCCAAACTTGTGTCAATGGTCAAAATTATTTCTTTTTTAGAACAGCAATGCTTACCGGAAGATATAATCGGTAAACTCTCAGTTACAGCAGTTTGTTTGGAAGCCTCCATGAGGCTGTTAAACATCTCCGTCAACTTCCTGACTTCTGTGTACAACCCAGACACTTCCGCTCTGAGTAGTCTGAGCTCCTCACCGTTTGGGACTTCCTGCGATTCCTCACCATTGCCAGCCATGTCGAGCACAACAACTAAGTAAGACAGTAAAACGAACACCACTCACAATGATAGAGACCCGACTGGTCTGGTATTAGGTAATAAAGGATAAACGCAGCTTCCCCAACAAGTACACTTTAATGGACACAAGACATCAAAATACATGACAGAAACATAATCCACTACGAAAATCACTGTTAAGCGCTTTCATCTGCCAAAGGCAGACTTCATCAGAACAATTAACATCAGCAACTGCTTCATGTCAAGGGTCGATGCATCAATAGCAGGGCACTTTAAATAAATATACTTATCAGTCGATGTATCAATAGCAGGACACTTTAAATAAATATACTTAAGGGTCGATGCATCAATAGCAGAACACTTTAAATAAATATACGTAGGGGCCAATGCATAAATAGCCAGACACTTTAAATAAATATACTTAAGAGTCGATGCATCAATAGCAGGACACTTTAAATAAATATACTTAAGGGTCGATGCATCAATAGCAGGATACTAAATAAATATACTTAAAGGTCGATGCATCAATAGTAGAACACTTTAAATAAATATACTTAAGGGTCGATGCATCAATAGCAGGACACTTTAAATAAATATACTTAAGGGTCGATGCATCAGTAGCAGGACACTTTAAGTAAATATACTTAAGGGTCGATGCATCAATAGCAGAACACTTTAAATAAATATACGTAGGGGCCAACGCATAAATAGCCGGACACTTTAAATAAATATACTTAAGGGTCGATGCATCAATAGCAGGACACCTTAAATAAATATACTTAAGGGTCGATGCATCAATAGCAGAATACTAAATAAATATACTTAAAGGTCGATGCATCAATAGCAGGGCACTTTAAATAAATATACTTAATTGTTGATGCATCAGTAGCAGGACACTTTAAATAAATATACTTAAGGGTCGATGCATCAATAGCAGAACACTTTAAATAAATATACTTAAGGGTAGATGCATCAATAGCAGGACATTATAAATAAATATACTTAAGGGTTGATGCATCAATAGCAGGGCACTTTAAATAAATATACTTAAGGGTCGATGCATCAATAGCAGGGCACTTTAAATAAATATACTTAAGGGTCAAAGCATCAATAGCAGGCAGTTCTACCCAGGTAAAAAAAAACTCTTAAAACAGCAGAAAATATAATTCATAACAATGTGAAGAGTGATGTAGATTTCATTATATGTCAGCGCTCTATGCAACATAGCAAGAATGGAACTTTTTTACTAAAATAAACACATTTTTTGCACAATGCAACATATTACAAAATATGTCATACAAACAAAACATTGGACTGACAACTCAGATACCTGAAAGATTTCAGTCACCTTACAACTCACAACCACTGATGTATTACGTTCAAAGTGTTGTTAATACTACATGCCTAGTGGCATGATACAACCTTTTTCTATATTCTTCTGTAATTCACACCTAAGCTAACGCTGCTGTCCTCAAGTGAAAATTTCACATACAGAAGTAGGAAGCAAGGCAAGCATTTTCACTACTAAAAGAACTTTAACTTAAACACACATTTAACAAGCCTACCCAGCCCGCACTACACGTAATTTATTTGAAAGAATAAGCATTTGACAATACACATTCAGTAGCCATTATGAATAGCTCTCACTCAGACTACTGGGTTCTTGATGTCATTTTTTTACTTCTATCAAGACAATACCTGAGTTGTCTATGCACATTCAGAGTATGAAGGATGTTTTCTTGCTGTTTTTTAAGCTCTGAAAAGAAGACAAGGAAACTGATGGCTTGATTCATAGTAAACTCTGAAGCCATTTTAGGTATACATGAGGGATTTGTTCTTAAAGTAACTCTTGTTACTATGGAATACCAAATAGGGATAACTCACCATAAGAGCTTGTAACTCAGAAGCTCTTCTTACAGATGTCAGAGCAATGAGTTAAACAGCCTTCCAAGTAATGAACTGCAAATCAGCCTTACAAACTGGTTCAAAAAGAGACAGGGTTAGCTTTTCCAGCACAATGTTAAGATCTCAGGTAGGTGCCATCTGTTTTCTGGGGGAAAAGCCCCTTTCAAGAACTGCTTAACAAAAAACTGAGAAG
Source organism: Protopterus annectens (assembly GCF_019279795.1). NCBI lineage: Eukaryota > Metazoa > Chordata > Ceratodontiformes > Protopteridae > Protopterus > Protopterus annectens. The sequence goes on from NC_056746.1 coordinate 1,359,076,575, forward strand.
AAAGGGGACGATCCATGGACAGACTTGTGGAAATAACCATGCGATGAACCTTGATACGGCAGTAAGATAAGACAGAGGATAGTAACTCACAAATATTTAAATGCCACTGGTGCAGTGAACAGGCACAGGTTGTTAGTGTGACACCAATCAGCAAATCTCCTCCATTTTCCAATGTAATATTTCCTAGTGACAGGTTTCTTTGTGCATTTTCACAACAGCTGCATGTTCTCAGAAAAAAAGTGCCTAAATGGTATCAAACCTGAATCATCCAGATAGTAGCCTCAAGCTGTTTGAGACTAGGTTGTATCAAACTTCCCATGTCTTGTGTGAGTAGATCCATTGTGTGAGGAAGCTTGTGGTAACTGCCTTTGGTTAGGTCCATAACAAGGAAGAATCACTGTTGTCTGAGCTAAAAGGGAGTCACGTCAATAATCTTTTGACAGTCCTTCTGAATCTTCAGAATATTACCATCCAAGGAAATGAAAAAGTAAGTGTTTTCCAGGCCTGCTTGCCAGGAACACTGAAGCAATATTTGTTCAGTTGTCTGTTTTGAAAGTAGGCAAACACATCTGCTTGAGAATTTATCCATAACTGGATACATTCCTGGAAGACCCCCATTCAAATTCATAATGGTTTGTCCTGGTCCTGCACAGCTTGTCTGCTACTACACTTTACTCTTATGAAATGTGGGAAGCCTGGGGAGCTAAACAGTGCTGAATTATGACCTCCCAAGTTTCACAGCCGGACTACACAGTGGGTAGGACCTGGTACCCCCCCCCCCCATTTCTTTATGTTCCTCATTACCATGACATTATCCGTGATCACGTGAATAGGGTTTGGTGACCAAAATGTTGAAGAGACTTGAGAGCATGAATAATAAGCAATATCTTTTCATGTCAATGTGCTTCAGCCTATCCTGTTTTTTCTTTTCCATAATTCTTGTACTTTTACCCCAACAAACATTGTACCCCGTGCAAACTCTGATGCATCTGTTGTTACAGATTGTGCAGGGGATGTAAGACAGAATGGTAGACTTGGGTTTGATGATTTCTGATCTTTCCACCATAATAACTCTCTCTACAAAAAGCCCAACACTGGAATCTGAAAAGTCAGTGGGTGCAGATGCTGGTACCAAGCAGTCTTTAGGAACCAGTGAATTTTTTTCATTTGCAAACTGACAAGAGAAATCATGAAATATCCCTTGGCTGAAGTTTGGAACTGTTTGGAGAAATGCATGAACAATTTGAGATGTCGATCTACTTTTTCTTAATAAATGGCAGCCTTTTGCATGGCGGTATCCAGAAGGCATCCTGAAAACATTACCTTGTGAAATGGAATCAAGGAAGGTTTTTGAATGCTGACCTGGAATCTTAGATTAATGAGGAGATTTCTTACTTATGTAAGGTACTTCTGACACTTTGCAAAAGACTCTGCAAAGATAAGTAAGTTGTCTAAATAAGGATAAAAATGTGAATCCCATACAATCTACAAAAACGGTATCACAGGAGGCAGACACTTTGTGACCACTGTTGGAGTAGTAGGTAATCCGAAAGATAACGCAGAGAACTGATCATGTAACTCAGGCATAGAAAACGTTAGTCAGCTTCTAAATTCTGAGGCAATACAAATGTGATGATAAGAATCTTTCAAATCCAGAATTACCAAAAACCCAGAAGAGAAATGAAAGATAATAGAGTTCATAGGGCAACATTTTGAACTTTGGAATTTTTGCAAACAAGTTGAGAAAGAATAGGTCAAAAACTGGTCTCCAAGAAGGATTCTTATTTTGCACTAGAAAAATTCTTGAATACAAACCTTTTCCCCACTGATGTGATGGAATTGGTTCTATAATATCCATAGAAAACAGTGGGTTGATGACTGGGGGGGAGACAAAGAAGTCTGATTTGGAAAGTGAAGAGGAGTCCCCTAGAAAGGAGGGAAGCTTTCATCTGTAATCTTCCTGAGCAAATGTTAGGACCCATTTGTCTGAAGCAATTGGATACCAAAAAGCAAGATGAAGAGTCAGGCTCTGGGATAGGTTTAGGAATAAGGTTGGGGGAAGAGTACTACAGTAGACATTCTGCATTACTAGACTGTTCTTATTTCTGGAAGGATACCTCCTTTCCTTTGAACCCTCCTACCACTTTTTCTTATATTCTTATATATCTGCTTGTTAGAGCCTTGCTGAGACTGTTTGCTTTGTTTATAGGTTCATAGGTGTATAGTATGCTAATGACCACAGGGACCTTGTTAAGCCTAATTATGCATCCCAAAGGTATCTGAAAAGTTTAGGGACCTTAAGACTATTCTAAGGGATATATGAAAACTAGGGTTTGGATGGTCAAGAATGTATAGACTTCCTCTGTCCATTAGGGACATAGGTGCCAGACCATGGTTGAATTTCCAATTCCCCAATCAACTTGCTCATATTATGTTTCTGCTTCACATGGATGGGAAGTCTGCTCCAGAGAAGGTGTATTCTCTGAGGCAGATGGTGCTCCCTCCATCTTGTCTTATTTATGTCAAAATCCAGGTTGTGTATTTGTGATGCTATTTGTTTTGTGGATATGCAGAAGGTCCTTCAGAGTGGGATCCAAGGATATCTTGTATGCCAGGCATAGATCACCCTTCAACAGTCTGTAGGAGACTGAGAAAAGGGATAGAGCTTTGAGGTGATCCATGTAGGACATGCTGTTTATATCCTGTATCTTTTTTGTGAGGAACCTTTGAGAACATTCCAGTTGTTGCATGTACCTGGTCAGGCACATACTGAATGAGTGCATTGTATTCAATGATTGGTCTGATGAGTGCCAAATACAGTGAAACAATGACTTCCTTAGACCTACATGCCATACCATTGCTTATAAGTTGCGCAACACAGAATTATTTCCATACTAGCACAGACACATGATGGTCAAAAGCCACATTCCTGTCTACAGGTGTCCCCAAATCCCTGATTACTGGATCTACTCTAATGGGTGTTATCAGTGAGGTAGTTTACAAGGGTGACTAACTTTGCAAAGGATACAGTTATGTATTGCTTGGCACTGAGTTTCAGACTGTGGCTCTAACACTAGTTATTTGCCTGAGTCAGCCCTCCTTGGAGGATATTTGTATCTATAGGGTAATCTGTGGCTCTGCACTTAGTTTGAAATCATCAGCAAATTTGGTCAGCCAGGACCTTTGATGTTGGCATTGACTTCAGAGAAGGCAATCCCAAAAATGAGTGGACCCATCCCAGAGTTCTTTGGGACTCTGCTATTTACTGGTCTCTTTATGGAGGTGGACTCCCCAGTCTTAACTTCTTGGGTCTTATCCAAAAGCAAACAGGCTGCCCATTAGTTACACATGGGTTTATACCTAATTCCATAGGTTTGTGTACAATACCCAGGTGGGGTATTATGACAATTTCCTTGGTCAGATCACGGTGGTCAGTATACACCATTTTGCCCTCATCCATTGCCTTGGTGACCTTCTCTAAGAAGTCCACCAGGTTGAGCAGGTATGATCTGTCCTTGACAAAGTCAAACTGGGTTAGATCAAGTGTCTGAAAATTTCCTGTCATTTCCATGATAATTCTTTCTATGGCTTTGAATATGAGACTAGTTAGGCTTATGGATGGCCCAACTTTCTGCAGAAGGATGACTACTGCAGTTCTTCATTCACATGGAATGAAGCTCAGTGTAAGTGGCTCCATTTTCAATTAGTTCTGTACATTGTTGTGTACCATCTCTGAGGTTGTAGACATAGTGGAGCCAGAGTTTGAAGCAAAGGTTTTAGTAAACTTCAAGAAGAAAGGAAGAAAAAAATATGAGTAATCTCTTGAATCAATCTCCCACTTTTGTTAAACTGTTTGAATATTTGAGTAGCAGTGTGATAAAACAAAACCTCCTTATCCAAAGGAGAATTTAAAATGTCATAATTAACATGTCCAGAAAACGTCAGCCTACATACCCATGATAACTCCTTATAAAAGAAGCAGAAGTTGCTGCTGTGGACACAGACTCAGCACAGTGATAAGCACATTAAAAATACTTTGTCAATTGGGATATAGAAGTAATTATAGAATTCGAAGATGACACCTTCTGCAAAGGGAAAACTGGCAATAACGTTCCTCATATTGTCAAAAGAAGCTAATAATACTTTAATATGTCAGCCTAATAACTGTAAAATTCTAAAAGCTAAAATGGCAGAAGAATAATTCTCTTCCCAAACCTGTCAAAAGCTTTCTCATCCATGTCAGAGGGAGAGGGGTTAGCATTACAATTTTTGTTGCAGCAGGACTAGACACAAAAATGACTGCAGGAACTGATCTGAGATGAGGAAAAATAAATACCTATAAGTCAGAGAAAACTTATAAAGTCAGTCTTTCTGTTCAGGGGCTTCACGTTAACTGTCAGGCATCCTCCAAGGTTGCTAAAGGAGGAGGAATAGCAGTAGAATATCAATTTGTTCCAACTGAAACATCTTATTCATCTGAGAAATTGTTTCAGAAAAGGAAAATTCCTCTAAAGCAGATTTTGAGCCCATACTTTCTTCAGAATCAGAAACAGGATTATGGGAAGAAAAAAAGATGCCCTATCATCATCCCTTTCCTGGTTATCAGACATGAAAGCCTCAGAAATTGAGGAAACAGGCCTATTTTTCCATAAAAATTCTTGTCACTGCAACAGGTGTTAAAGCCTGCAATGATACTTTAGCCAAGGTTACAAAAACCTTCTTAATCAACAGAAATACCCACTCAGGAAGATAAATGTTTAACCTTTTGTTTCTTCTTTCTGAAGAAATCCCAAGTACAGGATGGACTCATGGATGGTACTTCACCACAAGGACAGGTCTCTTAGCATGTGATGTACACAGGATGCACTCCCCTCTTCCTCCCCCAAGAATAACAAGAATAGATCTCCCATGCCTGAAAAAGGCATGTGAATAGCCATAGTAGACATGAAGACTACCAGTCCATAGTGGCTGAAGAGGCTACACCAGAGAGAACCAGAGAAAAAAGTGAATTGTCTGAGTAACCAGTAATGGCAGCTGCAGAGTTACCCATCAGCCACTGAGGCATATAATAGACTGAGACCACTATGTTGGCAAGGACTCCTTGCAAGTTTTCTTCTTCTTGGGTCAAGAGGAAGATAGAACCATGGGACCGGTAAGATATTCCATGGTTCTGCTAAAAAATAATCTAATTCCCAGTTATCACAGCAGGAACTTTTTGGTGATAAAGAAATTGTCAAAATCGGTTCTCACAAGCAAAATACACACTGGCACTGTCAAAACACTCTTGCTCGCAATAAAATAAAGTATGTCCAACAAAATAAAAACAAATTTTCACATGAACATGCTTAAAATAAGCAGACCAGCCTGTCTCAAAACAATCTCCTGTAAACAGCAGTTTTGAAAATAGTAAGGGCAAGTTTCCTGATGCTGTGACCAAATTTCCCCTAGCAATATAGATATCACCACAGGTTTCTCCTGACAAGACACCACTAGCCTAGTGAGACTAACTAAGCACAAATTATGAAAAAAAAAATCACAACAGGCAGCAATGCTATTCTGGGCAGTAATACAACCCACCATGAGGTTTTTCTAAAGTATAAATGTTATTAAAAATAATAAAAGCCCCTTTCACCTTGACCACAGTCATATAGGATGCATGTGTCAGTCATTTGTATCTTCCATTATAGATCAAATTATATTTGCTTCAGCTTTATTTATCAAGGTAGTTATTCTTAATTTTTGTTTGTTTGCGTCATATAGAAGTGTTGTCTTTTTGCACATATTGTAGCATGATTTTGATTTTCTGAGATGAAAGCTTTCTGCAGAAAAAGCAAGGTTTTCTTATTTATCTTATTTCTTATTTATCTAATTGTTCATCCTCTGAGGTGGTGTAGCCTGAGAGTGAAAAAATTACAATAAGAGGGATGTCAAGCAGCTCAGCTGCACTGACGAATGTGGTTAATCCCTAACCTTTGCAGCATCAGTCTAAGTTCAGCTAACAGCAGGGACATCAGCATGGTAGGTGCTATGGAGGTGTGAAAGGAGCAGCTAGTATCAGGTCACCTGCTATTTGAGGAAGGACGACACTTGATGCATTGAAAGTACCTTGCTGACATTGGTTGCACCAGCAGTGCATGGCATACTTGAAGGTAAGCATGTCTGGAAGTAAACACTTATACTGAAGGCAATGATTTATGAAAATCAAGGTGAGGCAAATGGAAGGAAGTTAGGTGCATAATTTAACAGTATAAAACCTGCAGCAGATGATGGCAGGTCTCTCAGCTCAAAGCTGCTCTCCTTTTGGGGAACAAATGAGACAGTGGTCTCTGGCACTATATAGAATGAATGAATCTGTAGGCTCTTGCCCCAGGGGTAGAATTAATGAGTCAGTAGTACAGCCAAGGCAGCAGGGTTAATGATGATTGAGCAGGTTAGAAAAAAAAAACAGGAGGGGTATGTAAGCAACAAGAGAGCAAAAAATGCCTCTGATAAGTTTATTCTATGGAGTGTTTTGAACATCTTTTACTCAAGCTTTCGGTTAAAAGAAACTACAGTCAGGGAAATGTGCGGGCAGTCTGGCTTTACTGACTCAAAATGGATCCTCCAGAGGAGAAAATAATAACCCACTGGTCAAAAATTTCTGTTTAACTAATCAGTCATAAATCAGTAAATTAAGGCATAAACATAGCATACCCCACCATTCACATTAATTCATTTTATGCTTGAAACTTGACAATACAGATACATTACTTTCCAAGTGTTTAAAATTATGAAAACTGCTACATCTAAATATCAAGATGTTGTGTATACTGTACTATGTTCTGTCATTTTTGTGAGATTTGCAATTGAGAGACTAAACATACCATCAAAAACATATATGTTGGACCATTTTGCTAGTTATAGCAAGTCATTTGTCCATATTTTTATACCAAAAACATGAGACATAAGATTTTTAGTTATGATCTTGGAACAGACTGTGGTGGATGGATGTAGGCAGAACAGAAGAGAAGTCAGGGAAGATGTTGACTGCACTGGTTATGGACTGCAGCAGTAGGAGAGATGATAAAGAGCAGGAAAAATAGCAAAAAGAAAGAAAAAGATGGAGACAGATAAAACTACAAGACAGCATAAATCATATGAATAATTGTATAAAATCAGTTCTAAAGTGCTAATAGTTGGTCCAGCTCAAAGACTTATTTATAGATTTTGTTTCAGTATATGCATACTGCTTAATGCCATATACAAACTTGTTTTCTCTGAGGTACTTACCATAGTAGCTGACAACCTGCTGAATACATTTTTGCATTGCCCCCACATATTGAATGTACATGTTTACTAACTATTATTTTTTCACTGTCTCCCTTTCTTTGGATCTTCTCCCACCCTTCCTCAGTTTCCCACCTTTTCTTTTTTTTACTATATTTTTGTAAATCAATGAAAGTTATCATTCATCATGGACAAATGATTGCTCTAGTTCCTTCCACACAGTGGGATGGTAAAGGTTACTGTAGCTGAAAGCTTATCCATTCATTCCATATATTTTAATCATGAAGGAAATTCTAATGTCAGTGTTCTGATATAACTGAATTGTCATGGAGCATAAACATAATCAAACATAACAGTTTTATCAGGTTGTTATTCAGGCAGAATAGATGAATAGGTATTTCAGGTTTGACTAAAATAATTTAGTAAATGGCAGGAATGAATTCCAGCCCTTGGCTCCTAAGTGTATTGTTTCCACTGCCTTGTCATCTACTGTTTTGTTTACATCATAGGCTCATAGGTGTTTACTAGGCTAATGACCACAATGGCCTTTTTAAGCCTAGCCATGCATCCCAAATCTCTGACAAGTTCTAATACCCTTGAGCTGCATAAGCATGGACCTGGGAGATTAACTAATTACAGATTACTTGTGTCCATTAGAGACACAGGTGACAAACCAGGGATGAAATTAAATACTTACAAGTTACTTTCATTGCTGTTACTGTGTTTGTCTGATTCCCTTGTCACATCAACTGCAATAAAAATGTAGTAAATGTAGGAGAAAAAAGAATGAAGCAGCAGTTTTGTTTTTAGCATGACCTTTGTAGGCATTTCTTAAATGTTGCACTTATTTTTTACTTCCCTTCTCGTTGTGTTTTAGGATTATCCACTGATTTCACTACCTGCTGTAGTTATCAATTCATAAACTATCTCAGTTTGTTCACCACACAAGCTACAGCTTCAGGCAAATACATTTATTTTAGGTGTTAACTGGAGATCACAAGAAAAAATCATGTCTTAAGACACTCATTTATGTATTTATTTGTTCAGATAGAACGTTTATTCAAATGGATCATTTTTAGGTTTAACCCACCTGTAACAGTTACACAACATATAACTCTACACAGAGTAACATACAATTACCTATAACATAAGATTGAAACTAAAGAAAGCAATATGATGAAAATGACATAATATAGTAGCATTTTCTATCAAAGAACATTGCTTACAGCATTATTCATCAGTGTTGTATTGACAGTCACAGCACATGCTTCCCCCCCAGTTGGTATAATGGGGTATTAGGTGAATTAGCATGAGCGTTTACCCACCACCTTGCAGAGAGTACAGGTTGTATAACTTTTTAGCATTCACCATAAATGTAATCTTCAGTGAGTTAAGGCCTAATTTTAAAGCAACAATGTAAATCTTCCCTCTAAGATGTACAAGGTTTCCTTCCCTGACCTCCCTTTGAGTACAGTGTTTCCCTCCCTGCTAGCTATGTCAATGCACAATGTTTCTCTTGCTGCCTGCCATTAAAGGTGCACATGGTTTCTCCCCCTGCTAGTGTTCTGACTGCTTAGTGTTTCCTAACCTGCCAGCCTTCTAAACATTTAGATCTAGTCTCAAGTTCAGATCTCCAAAATCACAAATAGAAAATTAACTGCTGTGCAAAGGAGGTTGAAGAAGTTAAACAGACTGCTTAAACAAAGTGGTTGCTCGTGCACAATTTCATAGTACTTTCTGGATTTTTGATATGACAGATTTTCTTGTAGTTTGAAGGATGTTTGTGTTTTTGGGAAAAGCTAAATGCTAAAACTGGGAGGCAGTATTGTGATCTAGGTATTGGCATTTAGATTCTAATGTGAAAGAAGTTGCCTTCATGATAGTGTGGGACTTTGCCATAATAAAAAATACTTTTAATGTCAGGGTAACTAATATTACAATATATTCATACCACAACTATCCAGATCTTGAAAAAGCATGTTTCTGTAATCTGAATTGAGCAGCTTTAGGTTTATTATATAAAGTAAAAAGTATAAAAATCCCTCAATATGATAGGTTACAGACACTACACACACAAAGAAAAATCAGCAATAAGCCATGAAGATCTGCTGTACTTTTTCAGCATCTGTATACTGTATTGCTAGCTACTGAGGGGTGTCTTATTAGAATCACTGGATGTACCCATTTCAGTAATAATTTACTCATTTGGGAAAACTATGATGTTAATCGGTAAATCCAACATTACACACGAGCACTCATTTGAAACAGTAGTTAGTAATAAAGTAAGAGAAAAGGTGAATGAAACACAGTTACTTAGGGACATGGAGTAGCAATGATTCTTCGGGTATATTTCAAAGTTGTGTGTGTGTGTGTGTGTGTGTGTGTGTGTGTGTGTGTGTGTGTGTGTGTGTGTGTGTGTGTGTGTGTGTGTGTGTGTGTATGTTTGTGTGTGTGTGTGTGTGTGTGTATGTGTGTGTGTGTGTGTGTGTGTGTGTGTGTGTGTATGTGTGTGTGTGTGTGTGTGTGTGTGTGTGTGTGTGTGCATGTGTGTGTGTGTGTGTGTGTGTGTGTGTGTGTGTGTGTGTGTGTGTGTGTGTGTGTGTGTGTGTGCATGTGTGTGTGTGTGTGTGTGTTTGTGTGCATCCGTGTGTGTGTGTGTGTGTGTGTGTGTGTGTGTGTGTGTGTGTGTGTGTGTGTGTGTGTGTGTGTGTGTGTGTGTATGTGTGTGTGTGTGTGTTTGTGTGCATCCGTGTGTGTGTGTGTGTGTGTGTGTGTGTGTGTGTGTGTGTATGCATGCGCGCGCGCATGTGTGTGTGTGTGTGTGTGTGTGTGTGTGTGTGTGTGTGTGTGTGTGTGTGTGTGTGTGTGTGTGTGTGAGTGTGTGTGTGTGTGTGTGTGTGTGTGTGTGTGTGTGTGTGTGTGTGTGTGTGTGTGTGTGTGTGTGTGTGTTTGTGTGTGTATATATTTTTTTTGAATGCTAAATACTTTTTCATAAACAAAAGACGTTTTTCCCAAGTATACATCCAAATGTTATAAAAGACTTAGTCTGGCATTCGTAAACAATTTGCACAAACAAGGATTGTGATTGTACACACTTCTCAGTGCACACAAAACAAGTTGTTCTTAGGAAAAGATAGACAAAGTGCATGCATCACTGCTACACCATCAACAACACTCGTATGAATAGAGTATGTGAATGTTCCCGCCATGGTGATGGCCAGAAACATTGTGCTTCATCAACCATGAGAAGTGTGCACAGTGACATACATGGACCCACAACAGGACATAAATGTAGGACAGAGCAATTGCAAACATTGCTGCATATTTCATATAAGCCATGAAGAACTTGCCATACTTTATTAGCCTGATTCAAACTGATACAGTTAGCATTACAACTGGGACACCTCAATGTCCTCTTGTGGGTCACCACCTCATCAGGATGGCCTTTCTGCTGTGGTTCCTGTACACTGGTCTTACATCTAAGAGCAGTTGGCCAGTTTCCGTATGGATAGCACTTGTTGAGAGTGATATGCAGATTCTTTCATGCAGGTAGCAGGTGGAAGAAATAGATCAATGTGACCATCCTGGTCATGAGCAACTTTTAAAGACCTACAGGGGAATACCAGAGGTATATCTCAGACATATTCTAATCATGTCCTACAGAAGTATATGAAATGCCTACTGGAACATGTGGACCAATATATAAAGTTCAAGGTCACACAGGAAGAAATAACCCCATCATGTTAGGTTTCCATTTGGTTTGCTACATACAAAGCATCCTTCATGCAGTGGATGGTACATATGAAGCCACGTGAGAACAGCTACACATGTACTACCCAGTGAACAGCCAAATGGCATGCAACCAAGGGGTCATATCAGGGAGGTTTGTGCTGTACAGGGTGCAAGTATGACACCAATATATGAAATTCCAGTGCCAGTGGGGTGGGAGGTTGGTGTAATGGTTAAGCTGCTCACCTTAGAAACACAAGGTGCAGGGTTTGATTCTGACATGGGGTAATTGGCTAGGCTTAAAATGGCCCATAAGGGTAGTTAGCCTAGTACTAACCTATGAACCTATGAACCTATACACCACATATCTGAGCCATGGTATTTATCCCATGAATGTTTATTAGGTGATGCTGGATACCCACTGAAGACATGGCTACAGTAATATGCTGTCCACTGAACCCATCAAATTGGGCTACAACTCTACCCATAGACATGAACATGACATTACAGAATGCATCTTTGGGAAATGCATTTCCACTATCTGGACAGCTATAATGGCATATTCCAGGATATACTTCAGAAGGCCTGCATCCTGCACAATTCTTTATTGTGAACACAGACTAGGATAGAGACAATGATGATGGTGAAACACCATAGCCATCACTCCCTGGTCCACCCAAGATGGACAAGAGGTATGGTAATGGCAATGACAATGGATACAGGATGCCTTAATCACATAAGTCTTTGGATAAAGCTCAGATGCGATACCTGTAATAAAAGACATATTTGCTAATGACATTAGTGCAGCAGTAGGACACTGTACATATGAATAGTGTAACAGCAGGATATTGTATGTATGGATAGTGCAGTAGCAGGATACTGTATGCAGGATACTGTATGTAAGGATAGTGCAGAGGTAGGATACTATATGTAGGGATAGTGCAGTGCTAGGATACTGTACGTATGGATAGTGCAGCAGTAGGATATTGTATGTATGGATAGTGCAGCAGCAGGATACTGTATGTAGGGATAGTGCAGCTCTAGGATACTGTATGTATGGATAGTGCAGTGGCAGGATACTGTATGTACAGATAGTACAATAGCAGGATACTGTATGTATGGATAGTGCAGCAGTAGGATACTGTATGTATGGATAGTGCAGTAACAGGATACTGTATGCAGGATACTGTATGTAAGGATAGTGCAGAGGTAGGATACTATATGTAGGGATAGTGCAGTGCTAGGATACTGTACGTATGGATAGTGCAGCAGCAGGATACTGTATGTAGGGATAGTGCAGCTCTAGGATACTGTATGTACAGATAGTACAGTAGCAGGATACTGTATGTATGGATAGTGCAGCGGTAAGATACTGTATGTATGGATAGTGCAGTGGTAGGATACTGTATGTAAGGATAGTGCAGCGGTAAAATACTGTATGTATGTATAGTGCAGCAGCAGGATACTGTATGTATGGATAGTGCAGTGGTAGGATACTGTATGTATGGATAGTGCAGCAGCAGGATACTGTATGCATGGATAGTGCAGCGGTAAGGCAGTGTATGTATGTATGTATGTATGTATAGTGCAGTGGTAGGATACTGTATGTATGGATAGTGCAGCAGCAGGATACTGTATGCATGGATAGTGCAGCGGTAAGGCAGTGTATGTATGTATGTATGTATAGTGCAGTGGTAGGATACTGTATGTATGGATAGTGCAGCAGCAGGATACTGTATGCATGGATAGTGCAGCGGTAAGGCAGTGTATGTATGTATGTATGTATGTATAGTGCAGTGGTAGGATACTGTATGTATGGATAGTGCAGCAGCAGGATACTGTATGCATGGATAGTGCAGCGGCAAGGCAGTGTATGTATGTATGTATAGTGCAGTGGTAGGATACTGTATGTATGGAGAGTGCAGCAGCAGGATACTGTATGCATGGATAGTACAGCGGTAAGGTAGTGTATGTATGTATGCATGTGTAGTGCAGTGGTAGGATACTGTATGTATGGAGAGTGCAGCAGCAGGATACTGTATGCATGGATAGTGCAGCGGTAAGATACTGTATGCATTGATAGTGCAGTGGTAAAATATTGTATGTATGTATAGTGCAGTGGTAGGATACTGCATGTATAGAGAGTGCAGCGGTAGGATACTGTATGTAGGGATAGTGCAGTGGTAGCATACTGTATGTATGCATAGTGCAGCAGCAGGATACTGTATGTATTCATAGTGCAGTGGTAAGATACTCTATGTAGAAATAGTGCAGCGGTAGGATCCTGTATGTATGGATATGTACAAGACATAACAGATAAACAGTGTTATATCAAAGACTGTTAAAATTAGTAAGAGTGCAGAGTTAGTGGCACACCTGGCTAAAACAGGAACTGCATGTGTATAGTAGCAAGGATCTCAATGTCTCCCACATGATCTAACAAAACAGGTGCCCCTAGCCTCATCTCCATGAGAAGTGCATGGCTCTGCCAATGTTGCCTGGCTGTTACACCACACTCCTGTAGCAGCCCTCTGCACCAGTAAAGCATCTACCTGTATCTCCATGGTGGGTCAACACTGAGATGCTTATGTAGTAACCCATGTTACCTAAAGAAAGGGTGTACTGACAGCAGGCATGGCCAACCATGCAGAGGATGTCATGGGATCACCACAGGCACAAGAAATGCATGAGGGGATTGTGAATCTCTATTTCTTGGGGGGAGTGACTGTAACAGTTGTGAATGGACAAATGTGGACAGCAAACTAAACAAAATATGCATTGATCCATTAAGGTTACGTATTTCATGACAAGCCTTTCCAAGCATGTGGTGTGTAACTGAATGGGTTCACTGTGTCTCCTGGCAAACAACCCATAACCAACACAGAACACACACTGTAAGATACAGGCCATGGCATGCAGCCCAGAAGTAAAATGGGACTGAACCCACTCTCTGTGCCACAGCAGGTCTCTGTAGCATTCCAGAGATACAGGAGCAGCAAACACCCCAACCCCATTGTGTGGCACCCCAAGGAGATAGCAGTGCTGTGGGGGTAAGAAAATTGTACTGTCCCTTTGGGTGCTGAGGTGTGGTAACATCACTCATCTGAGCAGCACCTCCATCAGACATAGTTGGAACACAACTGTGTGGGAAGATTGGTCCAGTGAGATGTCCCTAGTTACATGCGATACAGGTAGGCCAGAATTATCTAGGGATATATACCTGGGGAATCATGTGGAGTAGCCCTCCTTGGGCCATGTTACAGCCTATTTCATGTGAACAGTGGAGTCCCATCACCAGTGGTAGTGCCCAAGGCAAGCCAGCTTTCTGACTACAGCCAAACCATGTATCTGCCCTGGACAGGTGCTGGCAGTGCCTGAAGTATTTTTAGGCACACCACTCCCTTAGATGATGCACAGGCTAACAACACGATGAACACCAGAATACTGGTAATAGAAACATCAAACATGGAAACAAGCAGCAATTTCTATTCTGTTAGTAGCATATCCAGGCCTGGGGTATTGCTACAGTCTGGGGTGGTCTATAGCTGAACCACCTTGTTTTTTGCTGTAAGCCACAATCCTGTAAACCTGCACCAGCATTTAATGATAGTTCTTCCAAACAAATCTACCACATTAACATCTACTATCCTCTCTGTCCAGCACCTCTGCCTCTTCTCATGGTGCCTACCATATCCCATCACAAAGTAGTCACCTCCCTCTCCCTGTGAGCTATTCAGGAGGACCTGTGTTTCCTGAGTGTCCCACAAAAAAACCTTCTTGATAGTCATCCAAGAAGTGCCCAGCAGTATCAACCGCTGGAAATATGATGTTCTAGTGACACTATACAGTGTACAAACCAATGTGGATGTGGAACAACATGTACACTTGATTTAAATAGTATCAGGTGTACATGCATGTGAAATGGGGCTTCCACTGAGAATTTATTTATGAATTACTGTTGGTTGCCACAATGGCTGCCCACATAATATACTGTGGAATGACACGTGAAGGAACAGTGGCATGCTACTGTGTAAGGGACTTGCCACATATACAGTTATACAGCATCTGTTCAACATGCAGCACCCTGGCAGCTTAGCCACAGGCACTGTGTCCCAGCAGGTGAGTCTGGGTAAGACTGGTTGTGGATTACCCAATGGCTTCACTTATTGGCAGGATATTGGCATATATGTGCTGACTGTGTTATACCTGTCAAGAGGGTAACACAGTAGGCACTGAGGGTGCCGCTGTGAAAGGACAGAGAGGTCCATTTACTCAGCAGCCAAGCAGTGCCCTTCCATGATATGAAATATGGAAGTTTTCCAATTTCTGAGGGATGCCATTGCACAGATCATAGGGTGCACATAGGCAGACATTTATCCCAGGACATAAGCATAGCCAGAACTAACAAACAATGTCACCATAAATGGATGAACCTGTAGAGGAGGAGGTCTGAGAAGTTGAGGGTACTCAAAGAGCACTACCAAGTCAGTGCTGTAGATATCATATCTCACCTAGATATTCCAGGCCATAATATGAGCAATAACATATTCATTCATTGCTTTCTCTTTGTCATCTATTTGCAGTGAGCTTCTAAACAAACAATGCAGTATACTGGTACTGTGACAAATGGCGTCAGGCTAGGTAATGGTTGTAAAATCAAAAGCATTTAGTATTAGATAGAATTGTCTAATACAGCTGTGTCTAGGCTGCATGTTGTCATTGCACTGCAAGGTCACATGTGTGCCATATAACATGACAGTCCTATATAAGCTGGTCCTGACTGTCATGCATAGCCAGGGTGCATTTCTGGCACCACATGGCAACACAGCCCTATGTAAGCTGCTAGTGATTGCCTAGTATGAACATAATATATTCTGAAGCCATGCTGCATGATTGCTCATGGTATTTGTCAACATATAGGGCTTCCCTTCAATGCCACATAACATGGCTGATAAGAGAGAATAGTTGGTGTGTCATGCACACAGGAACTGCATGTATCAGCACTATTCATATTTACATTATTATAGGTAGATTATAGGTTCATAGGTAGATACTAGGCTATCTGCCCTAGGGCATTTATAAGCCTAGCCAGAGTGTATTTGGCTTCCGCCTCCCTATTAGATTAGCCTACTGTGCTTCTGTAAGGTAGGTCACAGAAGGTACCCTTTTAAGATTAGTTTACTGTGCCTCTGTCTAGCAGGGACACAGGAGAGATCCCAGGGTTGAATATAGGTTCATAGGTAGATACTAGGCTATCTGCCCTAGACAGATTTTAGGTTCATAGATTCGTACTAGGCTAACTGCCCTTGCTAGCCATTTTAAGCCTAGCCAATTATCCCCTGTGAGATTCAAACCCTGTACTTTGTGTTTGCAAGGCAAACACCTTAACCATTAGGCCATCCTCCCAACCCAGTTATAAAATGGTCATTGGCACACAACTTCACTATGTTGTTTGGCAGAAGGAAAGGATGCATTTTCATCTATATTTGGACAACTGGGACTGAGATGTGCACAGCTGTCATAATTATTTGTGATTCAGACCACACTGTGCACTACATTGGACCCCCAGCACATGCAGAATGTGGTCCACATGAGAGCCTGCCAGGCTTTCTAAATCTGTCTGCTAAACTAAACATGAACCTAACCCTAAACAATCACAACTCCAGAGACACACACACACACACACACACACACACACACACACACACACACACACACACACACACATGCACACATTTAATCTAACCCTTAATCTAGTCCTAACCCACACACACATTCACACAAAGGCACTCACAACTAGTGTGCATCCCACTTACCTTTTTCGGCAAAGCAAACATTCAATGTCATATCAGTTCGATAAACCAGATATTCATACAAACGACCCTGCACTTCCAGATGTTGACCAAAGAAAGGATTGACCAAACACATATAGATCTTCTTCTTCTTCTTTGGCTTTTCCCGGTTAGGGGTTGCCACAGTGGATCACCTGTCCGCTCATGATTGGCATTGGAGTTTTACAGTGTTGAGTTGCCAGCCCAGTGCCCAACCTTCCACAGGAGGCACACACACACAAACACACTCACACCTAGAGCCAATTTAGAGTGTCCAGTCCACCTAAAGCATGTCTTTGAGAGGTGGGAGGAAACCGGAGCACCCAGAGAAAACACACGTGACCACAGGGAGGACATGCAGACTCCGCACAGAAGGTACCCCAGCTGAGGATTAAACCGGAGAACATCTTGCTGTGAGGCGGCAACGTATAGATATTGTATGCAAAAGGTTTTCATTTATAAGTTCCATGTCCTCATATGTGCTATTATGCTGGGGTGCATTTACTTGTGAGCTGGCTTTGAGGGTATCATAGAAAATGTCTGCTGCAATGTGGGGAATTGTTGCCCATGTACTTGCCAGGTAAGTCAAAATGATATATAGTATGTGTGCACAATTGTGCTCCAACAGTGTATGCCTCAGGTGCTTTGGATTCATAATGACATGCCACTTCTGTTGACAAAATGTGCTACACGATTCATTGACCTGTCTGGGTGTGCTGCTGTGAGTTGTGTGTTTTGATTCACAAATTGCATATGTGTGTGCACATCACTGTATATAAACTGCCTATGTGTATAATGGCACACTCTGTTTACAGTTTTTGTTTTGCTTTTTAATATTTAATATTCATGGCGTTAAAGGCACTTGAGTCCAACCTGGAGTCTCTTTACTTTAAAACTTGTGCCCACAATTCACCTAGTGTGTGTATAAAAGCATAGTAAACCTATATCCTTATCATGAATTATAGTTTTTACCTGATTATTACACAAGAGAAATATTTTCACTTAGAAGACAGTCACTTAAACTTTTCTAATGCCAAACAGCTTTTCCCAATTTTATTATTAGGTGAATATAAAGTTTGTTTGAATGTTGGGTGATGACTTCTTGCAGACTAGTTACAGTTTCAGCACAAGTTAATGACATTTATTTCATTATAAATGGGTGCTAAATTGATTGTGAAATTATTGTACCTACTGACAAACATTTTCTCAAAACATTATTTCATCAGACAGCTGCAGACGGTAACCAGGAACCCCGGGAACATAAGTACACTTGTCTCCGGGAGCGGGTACAGTTGAGAAACAGGAAGAGGTCACAGCCTTTAGATGACTCTTGTCCAGCAGGTACATTATAATAAAAATCTAAAGTTGGAGGGCATTTATGTGTGTTAATGAACAAAAAAAAAATACATAATTACTCAACTTATGCCTTGAATTCTAGCATACACTGTTTTAAGGCTTGTGATACTATAAACATTGAATTTTATGATTTAGGTTTATTTTTATTTCAGTTCATTTATGACAAGTGTTTGCAATGAAGGAAAAAGTAAAGAAAAATTACTGTGATGCTCCTGTTATTATTTTAATAAAAACGGAAAACGTCAAGCACAAATTCCAATTTATTATAGTTGAGCGCTGTGCAGAACACATCACTTACTAATGATCCGTTTATTCAAAAGCTTCCATAAAGCTTGCATCAGTAGTCTGACTATTCAGTAAACTTTACAACTAAGAGCCCAGGAGAAGACGGAACAGGGAATTATTTACTTCAGTGCACACAAAACAGAGCACAGCATGAGGCTATACCTGTCTGACTGACATATTCTGTTCTCGGTTACACAGGCTTCACAGCCCTATGTGTAAGATGGCAGCAATATTTTTTCATATGTGATTGAAAAGGATAGTGTGGCTAGTTGGGAGTCAGGAAACCCTATGGCACTGTGTATTTATTTGAAAGACAAAAGGGAAAAATTAATTTAGAAATGTATGTAAGTGCAGTAGTGGGCCAAGTATCCCAGCAGCCTCTGCTTTCTATGAATTGTGTTTCTAACATTTACAAGTTAAACTCCAAAAGTAGCAACAGAATTGTATGTAGCAGATGGTGAGTCCTGAGTGGCAGATGACTTCAAAAGAAATGCGTACATACCTGTTAGATGTTGTATTACCTTTTAAACCACTCTAGCTAATGTATTCTCATGCAGTAAAACTTTTGCAAATAAAGAAGGGAGTTGAATTACATGTTACACTGTATTTACTTTTTGCATAGCGAAAATTACTAAATGTAACTGTCTTGGGGGTTGACCTTAGAGCATGAGTGGTCCTCTGTCACAGAGAATATGAGCACTGCATGTCTGCTGGTCACTGCTCATTTGCAGCTTAGTATTCCAACCTGTAAATCTGAACTGAGACCCTCAGATACTAAAGGACAAAAAGTGTCTTTCTCAACAACTTCTGGAGGGTGCAGATCCCTGCAAGACCCATTTATTTGATGATTAAGCAGACAAGCGCATAGCAAAATGCTAGTGCCATGGCTGTCACACGTAGCAGTCTAATCCTTCAGTTGAAGGGGAACCAAGTCCCGTCTTTGTTTACTTGTGTTGTTTACATCACTACTATGACATTTGATATGTTGGGTTCTCTGACTTGGGTTTCAACAAGATGAGATTCTGGAGGTATGAACAGACCTTTACTTATGAGACTTATTCAGTCACAAAGTATAAAACTTCAGTTTGGTGAAACTAGCTACTGTGAGATCACTGATGATGCATAATATCTCAGTCACCGTTTGCTGGTACCAGGGGCTATTTGAGAAATTGTGGTCCATAATACCTGACCAGCAATTTTTGAAAGTCAACAGCTCAGAAGAACTTTTGTCACTTTCCCTGTAGTGCAATCATCAGAGAGTTTGTAGTAGATATAAAGTACAGTAGGTGAGGCTACATTTTGCATTGTGAGAATTATGGTGGAAAGGTTTCCTTGTGGAAAGCTCTTCTGAGCTTTTGCCATATTCTGGAAAAGTCCGCAATTATATTATGCTGTTCTGGCTGATCAAAATATAATCCCCAGAATCAAACCCAGGTCTTAAGAATGCCACAAGTGCATGCACAGCTCATTCTTATAATTACGAGGGCATATGGCAAGTGGCATTACAGTGACAAAAAAACATTCCCGGAAGAAATAAAGATGTCATTGAAGGGGAAAAGGAGTGAAATTAATCTATCAGGTATCATCAACATCATCAACCCCCTTTTTCACATTTTTCTCTACATGGGGTTGGGGTGTTGCATGGACTGTTGACACCCCCTCGATTCAGTGCACATTTTACTACCTTCATTGACAGTCACACCTGACTTTCACAGGTTTTCTCTCACACCATCCATCTATCTTGTTGCTGGATGCCCCTGTTTCCTCTTGCCTTTTTCACGTCTGTTCCAAATCTTCTTCACCAGATTGCCTTCTGCTTTTCTGCACATGTATCTGAACCACAGTAATGTGTTCTCTTTGATCTTTTCTGCAATTGAAGCTACTTTAACTTCTGCTCTTATGTCCTCATTTTTTCATCTGTCCCACAGTGTTCATCCTACCACCCATCTCAGGCACTTCATTTTCATCACCTCTAGCATCTTCAGCTGCTCTTCCTTTACTGCCCAGTTTTCTGTACCATACAGTAGTACTGGTCGTACCACTGTGTGTACACATAACAGTAGTACTGGTCGTACCACTGTTTTGCACACCTTATGTTTTAGCATATTTGACATTCTTCTAATATGCACAACTATCGTCACTCTGTGCCATTTGGCTGCAGACCCTCTGACTATAGATTTGACCTCCTCATTCAGACTTCCCTTCTCTTCAACCGCCCCTCGCAGATACTAGAAGCTGGTAACCCTGGTAACCTGCTCCACTATTTTCCCTTCTACCTCAGTTTAAAGCTTCTTCTCACACCCCTGTGTTCTGGCATGACAGCTGCCTTCTCGGTACTCACTTTTGTCCAATTCACCTTTGGTTTTGCATTCAGTCCCCTATTATTTTCTGAACTGTTCAGTGTCTGCTTGTAATGGCATATAATCTGCATATAGCAATTTTGTTTATTTGTCCCCTGTGGCCTGTTTGCTAATGTGGTTCATCATCAGTATGAACAGTAGTGGGCTCAGGGATGAACCCTGATGCACACCCACTCCCACTATTAATCCATCTGTGAGTCTGAACACTGTTCATACTTGTATCGCTGGGTCCTTGTACATAGCTTGTACTAATTCTACCAGTGTTTTGGGAACCTTGAACCATCACAGGACTGCCCAAATCAGCTTTCCTTGGACCTTGTCATATGCTTTTTCTCTGGGTCTAGGAATGACCATTTAGACTCTCTCCTCATCTGCAGCTTCTCAAATATTGGGTTGGTTGTGCTATATCCTGATCTGAACCCAAACTGCTCATCTCCCATATTATGTTCTGCTGTTCTGCATACTTTCTACTATTCTGTGTATCTATTTATCAGTCACCCTCTCCAACACTTCCATGCAGTGTGACAGGAGTTTGATACCTCTATACTGACCACAGTTGTGAGTATCCAATTTGTTCTTGTGCATTGGCATCAGGATTTTTATTGTCCAGTCATTTGGGATATGCTTCTCTCTCCATATTGCTATGAGTACCCTCAGGAGCTATTTCTTCCCTAACTCACCCAACATCTTGATCATATCTGCTGTGACCTCATTTGAGCCTGCTGTTTTCCATGACTTCATTTTCCTTAGTGCTGTTCTTATTATTTGTAGGATGGGCTCCTCTTCTTCTTTCATTGTAGGCTGAGTCTTGGGCAGTAGAGCTTCTGTGGGGTTTTCTTCATCAAGAAGGTGCTGGAAGTATCCTTCCATCTGCTTTTGATGCCCTGTGGCCTGGTAAGCAGGTTGCTGTTGGCATCCCTTATGAATAGCATCTGATAACTATCTTCTTTATCTTTCTGTCTTTATCTTGCAACCTGCTAGAATTTCTTTGTGCCATCTATTGTGTCACTTTCCAGAAGCTGGTATGGTGCCTCTGATGCCCTGTTCATTACTATTGCAACTGATCTTAGCCTCTTTGTTAGCCAGTCGGTATTCCTTCCTTTATTTATTAACTGCTTTTTTTTCACATTTGCACATTTACTGTTACAGACATCTTTATTACATTGTGCGGCTAGTTCAAATGCCTTTATACTTAGTGCAACCTAGACCTAGGCAGGCAAACCAAGCAGTGAAACATGGTTAGAATCAGTATGTAATGTTAACTTGTGAGGGGAACATTAAAATAAATCAAACTGAAATGCTGATGTAGTCTCAGCAGGGTGGCACATTAAATATGTATCAAACACACTTATCTGCAGGATTGCTGTCTTGGTATTAATAAAGCAAAAAGTCACAAAACCTTTAATAAAGCATGTCACTCATTAGGTACCAACAAATTACCCAGAATGCATTAAACTGATTAAAGGATATATCCTATTTTTTTTCCTGTCAACTTCTCATCTAGCTGTGTAGATGTTCAGGAATATATCCAATTAGGGTAGACTATATATGAATGAATATTGAAATCCAGGAAATGTTTGTCAAAAATTATATTCTTGCTTTTCTTAGAAACAACTGAAATGATCTTGAGGAAGATCTTAAGGAAGCCTCTGTAATAATTTTGGAACTGTCTTCTTTCAGAGAAACAGTACTACAGTCAAGCAATGTCTTACAACATTCTATTTTTTTCTCTCTTACAGCTGATGTAATAAATGTAATAACATGAATTATTGATCTAGGCTATGTGAATAAGGCTAGCTTGTTATTAATGGTGAATTGCCTTAGAAATTAATTGTAGTTTTCAAGAAAACTATGTTTAGTTAGAAGTACATGCCTTGCAGCTTATATAACTGCACTTCATATGTACTCCACTGCAGAACAGGGTAATATTTTGATATGGTAACTTCAGAAGCCGAACCTGAAGCCCAGATGGATTTCAGTACCTCTCCTAACTGCTGCACAGATACTGCTGGAGGCATTTCTTTGTTTTGTGTGTGTGTGTGTGTGTGTGTGTGTGTGTGTGTGTGTGTGTGTGTGTGTGTGTGTGTGTGTGTGTGTCTGTCTGTCTGTCTGTGCATTATTGTGTGGGTGGGTGTGTATATGCCATCTCTGTGATTGTGTGTGTGTGTGTGTACACATCTGTCTGTGCATTCATGTATGTATATGTTTGTGCAGTGTGTGTACACGCCTGTGTGTACACGTGTGTCTTGTCTGTGCATTCAAGGGTGTGTGTGTGGGTGTGTGGGTGCATTTACACGTGTGTGTGTCTGTATGGATGTCTGTCTGTCTGTGTTTGCATGCCTATGTGTGTCTGCCAATCTGTTTGCCTGTCTGTCTGTCTGTGTGAGGGCTTTTCCTCTATAACTTTTTGCTGCCTGTTGTTATTTGCTTAAATACACGTATTTGTTAACCTGGACAGAACACTCATCCCCATGGATCTTTTTCAGCCTCAGCCTGGAAGTACATACTCAAACGATATGAATTAAACAATTAGTACAGTAATTACAAAACATGATTGAAAACTACTTGAAAATAACATGGCATGTATATGTATGTAGAGTAGAGATAAAAATCTAAGAATTCAACTTACACACATGCATACATACATACACAGAAATAATTCAGACATGGGCACTAATGCCCTTCTAGCCTGCCAATACACCAAAGCAATAATTCCCATAATAAGTGTCCAAGTTGTTCTTAAAATATCTGCACTAGTACTTAGCTTTGACACAATTTGGTAGTGTATTCTAGGTGTTATCGGTATCCAAGGTGGTGGTGCTGCGGTAGCGTTGTCACCTCACAGCAAGACATTGCCCCGTTCGATTCTCAGCTAGAGCGTCTACTGTGGAGTCATGCATGAATGGGTGTGCCTTTGTTGAAGGTTGTGCGTTAGGGCCGGCAACTCAGCACATAAAAATCAACTGCCAATCATTAGCGGACCAGAGTTCCACTGTGGCGACCCCTAACCGGGAAAAGCCGAAAGACACAACATTCTAGGTGTTATCTACTCTCTCAGATAAATAAGGTTAATAATTTTCTAACAAAGTACAGTTCAGTAAAGAATGTTCACCCTGGGTAAATTCTAGTTACATGATGATACTTTAGACAATAATTAGGTCATTAAGCATCATAGAATCCAGTGTTAAGGAAACACAGTGACTAATGGTTGTACAGTAGTCAATAATTTGGAATGTTTACGAACAGGAAATGAGAGAGAGAAAAATAAAAGGGGTAGGAGTGGTGATGAGAACTGTTAGTGGAAGGGAAGATATGGATCATTGTTGAGTTAAAGAATATTAGCTGCTCTGCAGAAGGCAAAGACTGAGGCTCATTCTCTGCCCAGAAAAATACAAGAAAGGACGTTTGTTTTGTTTTGTTTTGTTTTTTTGCATTGTGCTACCACTGGAGCAGATCTTCTATTAGAAGGTTTAGGATCTACCACAGTGAAAAAACATCCTAAAATCTGTACCCATTTAATATTTGGAGTCTTTCATGAGGCAATACAAAACAATAAGGCCATTTGTAAGATGTGGATGTTTGAACACTGGTAATTTAAACAACAAAGTTCAAAACATTTTATATGTGTCATTGAACAGTATTCAAATAAAATTATTTCTGGCACTCACAATCCATATGAAATATGCAATACCTGCTTTAAACTGTCCCATGGCTAGTGAGGCGGTCAGTCTCTCACTTCCCACCTTCAAAACAGACGCCAGTAATATTGCACAATAAGGCTTTTTTCTGTCTGTATAGTTATAGCAGTCTTGCCTCCAGAGTTTCTGTTCTCTGGTGGGCGGGGGAGGGGGGATTAACATTTCCATTTTCTGAGTAGAAGGGTTAGTCTCAATCCTCCAAAACATACTTACTACACCAGATCACCTACAGTTCAAATTACTCCTCAAATCTCACCTGTCTAAGTCTTGGCTCTGTTCCTACCTTACACCTGGATGATCCCCCCCCCCTCACTTCCTGACATCTTTATAGGCCTTCCTTCACTACACCTCGTCTTTGATCTTTACTCACTCAGCCTGACAGTACTCTCATCTCTCATTCCCGTCTAATTCCCCTCCTATTCTGTCTGTCTAGATCCCCTGTCGATCCCCGTCAGTCTCATCCTTTCCTTTCTTTCTTTATGAACGTCTCTACTACGTCGTACTCTAAGTTTAGTTCTCCCTTAGTTAGTCATACCTATCTAAACAAAGAAAAGATATCTACTTCCCACATGCTTCTCTTGTATAGTCAACTGCTCTTGTCTATTCTTGAATATCTGTATTAATATCTTGCAATCCTTGTGAGTTTGTTTGTGTTTTTCGGCTTTTCCCGGTTAGGGCTCACCACAGTGTGAGTACTACTGCTATATGAGCTAATGTATTGTATAATTTGTGATTTCACCAATCTTTAATTCTGTTTTGGGTATCCACCCGGGCCTCCCCTGAAAAAGGGGATGTGCCTAGTTGGACTTTACCAGTCAATAAACATTAACTAAACAAACTAAATAAATAGTCTGATAACTAAAACCAGCCAGAACAGGCACATGGTGTCATTTCTCCCAGTATCAGCATTCTGCTGTCAGCCCACTTCTTGTTCCCTCTGTTTTAACCATCTGTCATGTTACTAGACTCAAGTTGCCTTGTCCTTATTGTTATTATGGTGACTGAATAAATCAATATAAAGTGATCACAGTCATATAGTCCATATATGTTTGGCGTGGAAAACAGTCACAAACCTTCCGACATCAGTCACAAACTTCCTACATCAAAACATATCACATCAATGGCCTGTGTTCAACTACCGGCATGTGAAGCTGGAAGAACTGGGCTGTGGGAATAGGTCTGGATAGTTGATGCTGTCTCATTGATTGTAGTGGCAGTTCAGCCCACTACAGTGGCAACCCCATCAGGAATGTAAAGGTTTAGCATGCAGCACATGGGTCAGGGTGATGGCCATACCTTGCACTTGCCAGGAAGACAGGACATGTGTGTATGATGCATGCATGTATCACTCCAGGAAATCAGAAAGGAGGGTTTAAGTTTAGGGGAGTTAGGTTCTACCCTCACCCTTATGACAGCCATCTCTCAGCACCCAGCTTTTATTGAAGAAAATTTGACTTCTAGGCTCTTGTTTTGGACAGGAAATGAATAGACCATAGGGTTTTTACCTTACTTGGACAAAGAGCTGGTCAGCTGTTGCCATGAGAAAAACAAATGGGTCTTCTGGGAACTAGGGGAAGCATGAAGATAGTGTGAGTTTAAAAAAAGGAAATATTACATCTTTTTACAAAAATATTACTACCCTTGCGCTACCTTTTCTTTGAACTAAACTTTCTTACATTATCTCTCATGTCTACGTTTTCTGATATATGTATTGCTTTTCCCTTTAATGCTTTTACATACTGAGTTTTACAGGTTCTCTGAGAAATACCAAAACATTTATCACATCTTTGTCCCTGTGCAGAGGAACATTAGAAAGGTTTCCATTGTAACTCATCGTATCAGTGCCATATCTTGCTGTCTGACAATAAAGCTTCTGTTTACCTTTAAGATGGGACAGACTCAAAATGTTCTGAGGCTGTTGAAAGTAGCAAAAACATTGTGGATATTTCAGGATTATGTAATATATGAAAATGCATTTTACTAAGGCTATATTATTAGTAAAAAAAAAAAATTCTACCGCAGACCTGCAGCAAGGTTTATGATCTCCCACAAGCAAAAAGTTTTATAATGAACAATGATCACTAGCAAGTCCAAGTAGTGACAGAAAAAAGAACATTTTCTCTAAATGGTTACGAAGAAAAGTTTCCTGAGAAATTGGAAAGATGTGGGTCTAAAATGTCATGATGGATACATTTTACCCAAATCTTCAGCAAAATTGTGATAACTTCAGTGAAAAAAATACATTTAGTTAATTTTTCATCATATTATCTCAACACAGTACTGTTTTTTGACCTACACAGGACATATTGAGTGTAAGGAAAAATACCCTGCTGTTCACATAAGCAAGTGTAGAAGCTGACCTTAGTTTATAGGTTCATAGGTTAATAGGTGTTTACTAGGCTAACGGCCACAAGGGCCTTTTTAAGCCTAGCCATGCATCCCAAATCTCTGACAAGTTCTGATACCCTTGATAATTGTAATTATGGGCTTGGGAGATGAACCATTTACAGGTTACCTGTTTTCATTAGAGACATAGGTGCCAAACCAGGAATGAATGTTCATTTTCCCATCCAGTTGTCCAAGTTGCACTTGAATTGGGTTAGGGAGGAACTCTGCTTCACATGGATGGGGAGCCTGTTCCATAGATGGGGTAGTCTCTGGGATACATACCTATCTCTCCAGTAGATCCTATTTATATCACAGGCAAGGTTTAAGTCTTTAGAATGGGTAACTCTGTTAATGTTTCTTTTTTGGATATGCAGGAGGTCCATCAGAGTGGGGTCTGAAAATGCCCTGTATGTAAGGCATAGATCTCCCCTCAAAAGCCTGTAGGAGATGGAACATAGGGATAGGGCCTTGAGGCGTTCTGCATAGGACATATTACTTGTATTCTTTTAGTGAGGAACCTCTGTAGATGTTCCAGTTGTTGGATATGCCTGGTTAAGTACATACCAAAGGGGGCATTG
The DNA here is from genome assembly GCF_019279795.1 of Protopterus annectens. NCBI lineage: Eukaryota > Metazoa > Chordata > Ceratodontiformes > Protopteridae > Protopterus > Protopterus annectens. The sequence goes on from NC_056746.1 coordinate 1,359,104,066, forward strand.
TACTCAGCGATAGGTCTGATGAATGCAGTTTACAGGCTGTTCTAGTGGTCTGCAGGTGCAGAAGCTGGATTTTTTACATATCATGAAGGGACTAATGCTCTAGATGAGATATGGCAGCGTTGGTATGGACCTGGGGGGAGGGGTTTTACATATCATGAAGGGACAAATGCTCTAGATGAGATATGGCAGCGTTGGTATGGACCTGGGGGAGGGGTTTTACATATCATGAAGGGACAAATGCTCTAGATGAGATATAGCAGCGTTGGTATGGACCTGGGGGGAGGGGTTTTACATATCATGAAGGGACTAATGCTCTAGATGAGATATGGCAGCGTTGGGTATGGACCTGGGGGAAGGAGTTTTACATATCATGAAGGGACAAATGCTCTAGATGAGATATGGCAGCATTGGTATGGACCTGGGGGAGGGGTTTTACATATCATGAAGGGACAAATGCTCTAGATGAGATATGGCAGCGTTGGTATGGACCTGGGGGGCAGGGGTTTACATATCATGAAGGGCCAAATGCTCTAGATGAGATATGGCAGTGTTGGTATGGACCTGGGGGGAGGGGTTTTACATATCATGAAGGGCCAAATGCTCTAGATGAGATATGGCAGCATTGGTATGGACCTGGGGGGAGGGGTTTTACATATCATGAAGGGTCAAATGCTCTAGATGAGATATGGCAGCGTTGGTATGGACCTGGGGGGAGGGGTTTTACATATCATGAAGGGACAAATGCTCTAGATGAGATATGGCAGCGTTGGTATGGACCTGGGGGGAGGGGTTTTACATATCATGAAGGGACAAATGCTCTAGATGAGATATGGCAGCATTGGTATGGACCTGGGGGGAGGGGTTTTACATATCATGAAGGGGCAAATGCTCTAGATGAGCTATGGCAGCATTGGTATGGACCTGGGGGGAGGGGTTTTACATATCATGAAGGGACAAATGCTCTAGATGAGATATGGCAGCGTTGGTATGGACCTGGTGGAGGGGTTTTACATATCATGAAGGGACAAATGCTCTAGATGAGATATGGCAGCGTTGGTATGGACCTGGTGGAGGGGTTTTACATATCATGAAGAGATAAATGCTCTAGATGAGATATGGCAGCGTTGGTATGGACCTGGGGGGAGGGGTTTTACATATCATGAAGGGACAAATGCTCTAGATGAGATATGGCAGCGTTGGTAGGGACCTGGAGGGAGGGGTTTTACATATCATGAAGGGACAAATGCTCTAGACGAGATATGGCAGTGTTGGTATGGACCTGGGGGGGTTACATATCATGAAGGGACTAATGCTCTAGATGAGATATGGCAGCGTTGGTATGGACCTGGGGGAGGGGTTTTACATATCATGAAGGGACAAATGCTCTAAATGAGATATGGCAGCGTTGGTATGGACCTGGGGGGAGGGGTTTTACATATCATGAAGGGCCAAATGCTCTAGATGAGATATGGCAGCGTTGGTATGGACCTGGGGGGAGGGGTTTTACATATCATGAAGGGACAAATGCTCTAGATGAGATATGGCAGCATTGGTATGGACCTGGGGGGGGTGGGGTTTTACATATCATGAAGGGGCAAATGCTCTAGATGAGCTATGGCAGCATTGGTATGGACCTGGGGGGAGGGGTTTTACATATCATGAAGGGACAAATGCTCTAGATGAGATATGGCAGCGTTGGTATGGACCTGGTGGAGGGGTTTTACATATCATGAAGAGATAAATGCTCTAGATGAGATATGGCAGCGTTGGTATGGACCTGGGGGGAGGGGTTTTACATATCATGAAGGGACAAATGCTCTAGATGAGATATGGCAGCGTTGGTATGGACCTGGAGGGAGGGGTTTTACATATCATGAAGGGACAAATGCTCTAGACAAGATATGGCAGTGTTGGTATGGACCTGGGGGGGGTTACATATCATGAAGGGACTAATGCTCTAGATGAGATATGGCAGAGTTGGTATGGACCTGGGGGAGGGGTTTTACATATCATGAAGGGACAAATGCTCTAAATGAGATATGGCAGCGTTGATATGGACCTGGGGGGAGGGGTTTTACATATCATGAAGGGCCAAATGCTCTAGATGAGATATGGCAGCGTTGGTATGGACCTGGGGGGAGGGGTTTTACATATCATGAAGGGCCAAATGCTCTAGATGAGATATGGCAATGTTGGTATGGACCTGGGGGGAGGGGTTTTACATATCATGAAGGGCCAAATGCTCTAGATGAGATATGGCAGCGTTGGTATGGACCTGGGGGGAGGGGTTTTACATATCATGAAGGGACTAATGCTCTAGATGAGATATGGCAGCGTTGGTATGGACCTGGGGGAGGGGTTTTACATATCATGAAGGAAGACTAGGATGGTAGAAGGTAAGGTAGCTAGAAAGACAGAAGAGCTCATAGTGTGTGCCACTCAGCTTCAGACAGTCAGACAGACATACAGACAGGGAGATAATAGGAACTGGAAAGATGCAGTGTGAGAAGATGGGGGGATGAAGACTGCCCAGGTGACTTTTTCTGGAAAAACAAAGAGAGCTGTTGGCAGGATGGATTTGTGTCCCAAAGGCTCCCCTGTCTGTGGAATAGTCTCCCTCTCCATGTCAAGCAGAGTACCTCTCTAGCCCTCTTTAAGAGGAACCTAGATAACTGGATGGGAAACAGAAAATAAACCCCTGGGATCCCACCTGTTTCCCTTCTTGACAGGGGAAACAGGTGCTGACTTTGAGGGAATATGGGCAAAATTCTTGGCTAGGCTTATAAGGGCCTTTGGGCCAATAGCCTAGTATCATCCTATGAACCTATGAACCTAAGAGGAGTCAGACCAAATGGGGCATAACTCAAGAGGGTCATCTCAGCACCTCAGGATGTAAGGTGGAGAGATACAGGCGGTAGAAAGAGCTGTGCCAAATGCAATAAAAAAGGAAGGTACAGATCTATACTTGACACAAGGGACTGAAGAAGAGAGGAAGCATGGAAGAGAAGAGTGAAAGGTAGTTTGGAGATGCAGGAGATAACGTTAAACTCAGGAAAAATGAGCACAAGTGAGAAGTACCACAGTAAGGATGTAGGCAGGCATACACTGTCTGTTCCACAGGATACATTTTTAATAAATCATTTATTTCGTTCAATGAGATGTGCTAAAATTTATTGAGATATAGATTTTGTTAAATTGCTTTTTTTTATCCTAGGCTGGCTAAATTAGTTTTTTACTTGACTGTCACTTTAGGCCTAAGTTTTTCTGTATTGAAAATGTATGCTTTTCGGAAATATGTACTATCTACACTTGGAGAGGGAGGGGGCTATGTTCTGGACGTTGATGTACAATTCCAAGAATCCTGTCTACTCCCATGAGGAAAAGCTTCAGAAGTGGCCGAGACATGAGAAATAGCTTAGGAAAAGAGAGTGGTGAGCTTGCACAGGTCTAAGAAGGGATGGTAGCTGGGTTGGAGGTGGGAGATATTTTAGTGATCTGAGACTGTCACAGGCAGTTTTAGATAATAAGCAGGTCAGACTAGCGTGGACAAAGCACTGTGTGAGCTAAAGAAGAGAGGACATGAGTCCAAGCAGGAGAATGAAGAAACCCAGTGAAGGGCTGCAAAGGGAGGAAGAAAAGCAAAGCAGGGCTGGAGAAACATATAGCAGAAGGAATCAAATGAGAGAGAAGGAAGAAAGGATTCTTCAGGTGAAAATGGAAAGAAGAAGGTCAGAACAGAGTGTCTGTTATCTATAGTTCAGGGTTTTATTCTTTCAGCCTCCAATTACCTATTTTGTGATTCTCAGTAAGTCACTTATCTAGACAATGCTTCCAGGTCACCCATGAAAAGGGCAAAAGGTTGCTTGTGTCCAGTGGCTGACCTGGTCATCAAATAAATAACAAAAGCAATAGTCCTGTGACCCATGCTCCTTTGTAATCTTATATAGCTTATCATGGGGAGCACAGAGAGCAGGTTAAACCTTTATGTGGGTGACACATAATGGGGCAGTGGAATAAGGAAGCAATATGTGATAGGAATCTGGGAAGAGATTCTATGCCTCACAAACCCTCATGGAAGGAGTAGTGACTAGTCAGAATTGTCATAACTAGGTTACAAATAATTTACCTGCTCAGCTGTCTAGTAACAACGTATGAACCCGTAAGACTGGCAGGGGCATCAAAGGTTTAGTGTAAAGAAGTGAAAAATATTTCCCTTGGTCTCTAATAATTCAAAGTAGAATAGAAACAGGATGGAGTAATACTAAAAAGCAGAACCTTGGTGTGGTCGTAACTTCAAAAATAGACCACCAAGTACAATGTGAGAATGCTGTGGCCATTTCAAATAAGATGATAGGCAGTGTCACAGGTTCATAGGAGGGCACTAAGCTATTGGCCCTAGGGCCTATATAAGCCTAGCCAAAAAGATACCCTGGTTTTCGCCACCAAGAAAATAATTTTCCTGTGCCCCTGTCGAGCAGAGCCACAGAAGTGATCCCCGGGGTGGATTTCCTATTTCCCATCCAATCATCAAGATTTTTCTTGAAGAGTGCTAATGAGGAGCTCTGTTTGACATAGATAGGTAGTCTGTTCCAGAGTATGGGAAGTCTCTGGAACAGGAATCTATCCCTCCACAATATTCTGTTTATTGTGGTGACAAGGTTTAGGTCCCTAGAGCGTGTAGCTCGGAGGGATTGGGATTTCTTTAAGCGGAGCATGTCCAACAGCTCTGGGTTTGACATAGCTTTGTATGTTAGGCAGAGATCACCTCTGAGTAAGCGATATGTAATGGAGTAAAGCTGGTATTTTTTGAGACAGTCTGCGTAGGGCATCTGTTTGAGGCCAGTAATCCTCTTTGTGAGGTATTTCTGTGTCCTTAGGGAAACAGACTTCAAAAGCAGAGATATCTATATCTCCATGGTCAGACCCCAGATGTACTTCTGCCTTCATTTCTGGTGCCCATACAGGGATAAGCAGTACTACAATTAGGAATGGGTGAAGGGTACAGCTGCCCTACGTGCAAGGTGTAAAGGGGATTCATCAGCAGTTCTGAATATTTCCTGAACAGATACAAGTGCATTACCAGGATTCATTTCATTGCATAATACCAGGATTGATTTAACAAGCAATGGCTGACATTACAACTCTTTAAATGATGTGTTTAGTAGTTTTGTTTATTTGGAATTGTAGCAAGGAGATTACACAACCTCTTTGCTTGAGTTCAGAGACTGTTTCTTTGTTTTTCTTTTTTTTTTTGTTCTTCTCTTAACAGATTAAGGGTCCAAAGTTCATACCTTTTGTATTTCCTATGGGGGGGGGGGTTCTACTCTAACTACTTGCACGCCTCTTGGAATATGATACCCCCCTGGTACTGGGTATCCATGATCACACTCAGCCTTTTCCCCTCATCTTGGCTATCTTTACTTCCTGCCTAGAGATTTTACTTTATTTTACATATTCCCAGTTAACTTTTGCCAGCTATATTTCTACTATTGTGATTCACGCAATGACATGTGAAGTTAAGTTCAGTTGTTGCGATAGCATAACATCATGCAAAAATGCAGACGACAATAAAACACACAAAAACAGGTTTGCAAGTGTCTTTATTTACCTAACAGTTTATGCTTTCTTTACTAAGTAGTGCTGTCTCCGTAACGTTTACCAGGCGCATTATAATGCAAATGATTAAATCTTTAAGCCTTGTGACTTCTAACACACCCCGTGGTAAATATTCCATTATGCACACTCTGCTATGTCTTTTATGATTAAGTTTAACTACAGAGGTCACATGCCCTATAAAGTCACATTAGCTACAGAATTGCTACGATGTTATTTATGTGAACGGAATGCAGAGGGCTCCCAGGCAAATGGGAGGGGCAGTAGAGACAGCTGTTGTTCAACAACAGTAACACAAAACTGCAGTTCCAAACTCAGGGACAGAAACAGTAACTTTCAGTTAGCACTTGAGAAGCAACATTACTATGCAAAAAAAAACTGATACAGTTTGTGCCTTAAGCATAAAAAAGAAAGACAGAGAGTCTTTAAGTGCTTTTTTGTTTTTCTCTGCTAAATAATACCATACTAAAAGTACTTACTGAAATTTACTTGCTCAATTATCTAAAAATTAAGAGTTGTGTTTTCTGCTGACGAACAGTTACCACATACTACCATGAACTCCGTAACGAGCACATAAAAATGTACAAGGAGTTACACAGCAAATGGGCTACTAAAGGTCAGGTCTGCAAGTCCACCTTCCTTCCCCCTTACCTGGGATACAAACAATTTCTTTGAGGAAATGACTGCACATATGTTCATAGGTTCATAGGTTCATAGGTTTATACTAGGCTATCTGCCCTAAGGCATTTATAAGCCTAGCCCAGAGTTTTGTAGCTTACACCACCCCTTATGTGTTTGTTGTGCCTCTGTCCAGCAGTGACACAGAGATGATTCCCGGGGTAAACCTACGATCTCCCATCCACCGGTCAAGATTTCTCTTGAACAGAGCCAGCGAGGTGCTCTGCCTCACATGGACTGGGATTTTATTCCACAACATAGGGAGTCTCTGGGTGACAAATCTATCCCTCCAGCATGTCCTATTTATATCCGTGCTAAGGTTTAAGTCGCTTGCTCTAGTGGATCTGGTAGATTTGGATTTTTTGAGGTGGAGCATGTCCATTAATTCCAGGTTGGACATGGCCTTGTATGTCAGGCACAGGTCACCTCTGAGCAGACGGTATGCAACTGAATAGAGCTGGAGTTTCTTCAGTCTGGCAGCATATGACAGATTTTGGAGTCCCTTTATCCTTTTGGTGAGGAACTTTTGGGGTCTCTCCAATTGCTGCAGGTGTCGGGTGAGATACATCCCGAATGGGGCATTGTACTCGATCATTGGTCTGATAAGTGAAGAGTACAGGGGAACAATGACCTCACTTGATCTGGATGTGAATCCCTTCATGATCAGGTGGGCAATGTAGAAGGTTTTTCTAACCACTTTAGCAATGTGAGTGTCAAAAGAAAGGCCACTGTCAACCTGGGTCCCCAGGTCCCTGATAACCTCTTCTGTGCTTAGTGGATTGCCACCTATATGGTAGCTTGGGGTTACCTTGTTTTTCCTGAAGGGTATGACTATACATTTTTGGCATTTAACTTCAGGCCATGGCTCTGGCACCAGCTATCAGTTTCTGTGAGACCCTCTGAAGGATATCTGTGTCCGATGTACTTTCCACTATGGCTCCCAGTTTGCAGTCATCTGCAAACTTTGTCAGCCATAGTCCTCCTATGTTTGCCTGTACTTCTGAGAAGTAGATGCCGAACAACAGGGGGCCAAGGACTGAGCCCTGTGGGACACCACTTGTGACCGGCTTGGAGTCTGACATGGCGCCAGCTACTCTAACCCTGTGAGTTCTGTCCTTTAGCCAGTTTGCAACCCATCTTGTGACATATGGGTTTACATTTAAGCTGCTAAGTTTCTCTATAATACCCGAGTGGGGTATTGTGTCGAAAGCTTTTGCAAGGTCAAGGTAGGCTGTATGGACTGCCTTTCCCTCATCAATGGCCTTGGTGACTGTTTCGAAGAAGTCGACCGAGTTCAAAAGGCATGATCTGCCCTTGACAAAGCCAAACTGGGTCGGGTCCAATGTCTGCAAGTCCCCTATGTCTTTGTTTATGAGTTCCATTATGATCCTCTCCATAGCTTTGCAGACCAGGCTTGTTAAGCTTATGGGGTGGTAATTACCAGGGTCCGTAGAGGCACCGCCTTTGTGGAGTGGGACCACAGTTGCCATACGCCACTCCTTGGGCACGTATCCTGTGGTAAGGCTAAGATTAAACAGCTGCCTTATGTGCGGGTTTAGTTCCTCATTGAGTTCGTGTAGCACACAGCCAGGGACACCATCCGGTCCCATTGATGCTGTGTTTTTAGCTTTAGAGACAGCAGCTTTCATCTGCGCATTGGAGATGTCTGGGGGGCTGCACTCCGCTGGGATAGTTATCTCTCCTTTTGGGGGGGAGAGGGGGGTGAAGTTTGCACTGAACCTGTCTGCCAGTATGTTGGCAATGTCTGTGGGTTCAGTGATTTTTGTATCATTTTGGACTAATTCTGAGCATATCTGGGAGTTTCCACCCAGGTTTCTAACATAGCTGAAGAAGGCCTTATGATTGTCTTTTGAATCTATGGCAATTTTTCTCTCAAAGTTGGCCTTGGATGATTTTATGAGTGCTCGTATTTTTTTACTAATAATGATCAAAGGTGTCTTCTCTTTTTTGGATTTTGCTCTATCATGTAACAGCTTTCTCCTCTTATTGTAAAGTTTGCTTATGGCTGGGGTCCACCAGACTGGACATTTGCCCTTGGTGGAAAGAGTCTTGGTTTTATTAGGGATTGCCTGATCCATGCAGTCCTGGAGGTGTTCGTAGAAGGCATTTGTAAGGGCTTCCGCAGCTTGGGTTGTGGTTTCCACTGGCTCGGGGGCCTTGAAGGATACCACACCAGTCTTGAGTAGTGTGAAGTTTGCTTTAGAGAAGTTCTTCACTGTGGTCTCTCTTGTTTGGGGTGGGGGTGGGATGTGGATATCCAGTGAGATTAGTTTATGATCTGATCTCACCAATGAGGGATATACTTCCGGTGTGGAGCATTTTGTCCCCATGTTTGTGATGATGAGATCTAGTATATTTTCTCCTCTTGTGGGAATGGTGACTAGTTGTTCCATGGCATTTGAATTTATGAACTCCAGGAACCTTTGGGCTAGAAAGTTTGGGCTTGAGTAATGTTCCCAGTCTATATTCTGGTAGTTGAAGTCACCCAATATAATGGTGTTTGGAGATACATTTATACCCTCCAGTGTCTTCAGGAAGGCTGTGTGGGGTTCCTGAGTTTGAGAGGGTGGCCTGTAGCAACACAATCCCTCTGTGAGTTGCAGATTTGAGGAATGTAGTCAGAAGAGCATACTTGGATGAAACTAATGCTGAGCTGACCTGCCTCATCATTAAACAAATGTTCTTTCTAACAGGAACACCCATGGATGGCTATTAACTGGCTGTGTAGAGCATGTAGGAGTGCAACCTGAACAAGGATGCCATAGAGATCTGAGCATCAGCACCTTACTTCCTGCCAATTTGCAGGACAACTCTAAAAGGGATATCAAGTATTAACCCTTCTTCAAAATTCCTTTCAAGTATGTCAAAATGCATTTCACAATACATGCTTGTGAGACCACATACCCATATTGCTGCTGGCAGATTTGCGTTAATGAAAGCAAACAAAACTAATAAATTCTATCTTGACCCTAATGGGATCACCTTGCTTCCAACACATCTTTACAACCTTCCTTTATCCCACCCCTGGTTTTATAAGGGTTTGGTAGGATTGGACCCAACTTGCTTCAACACTAG